>NC_085106.1:4009246-4104246 GCF_963422355.1 Corticium candelabrum
GCAACCATCACCCAGGTGTCTAAGCCGAACCGTGTTAGTATAAATCAACAATTTCCGAAACACGTAGTATAGTGCATACCGAACGCAAAAGCCAATTTCTGCAGCACGGTTATCGTCCTCACTGTTTGAAGACGCGTTTGCTGTTATATGAAAGGCGCAGTGTTCAGGGTCTAGGATCAAAGAAACGTTGTATTGAACGTAAACCTGCCAAAGACAAATAATTGCAATAGACGACAAAAATTAATTAGAAGTTATGTACCATTGATTGTCCAAGACCTGTACCACATGTCTCTACTCGGTACACGTTATTGATTGGTAGCTATAGGTACATACAAAACATTCTAAAAATATATGTTTTAGCTACTTGCAATTTTACCTGAATACTTAGTGTAGGTGCTGCGTTTGACCGATTGATCTTGAAATTGGCAAACTCCACTTCCGGGTTACTTAGTTGTGTTACTCTTACGCAGAGAGTGGGAGGATGAAGGACGGTGATTTGCCAACCAGCAGTAAATGCAGACAAAGCGTTCAAGCCTATAACTGTATCCTGCACATATAAGATTTGCATCACGCGTTGTTTGTGTTCTGCCGTATGGTGGTGTTGTTGTTTGTTTGTTTGTCTGTCTTTGAATGTGTGGTATGTGCGTGCGTGCGTAAAATCTGTAAATCTACGTTTACACTCACGTGCGCCGAGGCAAAGCCTCCCTTTGTGTTTCTCACTCTATTTAACGACTTAGCAGCGGATGCCGCGCATTTGCAGTCGTTGGTAATGAGACAAACTTGAAGAGTGAAAGAAGTCATTTCCACTGCGTAAGGTTGAGGCCGCTTGTGGTATGAAATATGTTTGTCGTAACCAAAGTCTTTTTCATCCCAATATTTTGAACCTTTCTCGCATACACGATACCCAAGAAATTAGTGTCGATTATAAATTTTGCATTATACTGATAATTGCTTCCCTAAACAGATCACGTCCTAGATTGTCATTAATTCTCAAATCGCACACGTTCTCACTGTCACAGACACGGCAAGCCGAGTTGTTGCAAGCCTTCACCAGAGCAAAGTATATGATAGATTTAGCATAGAGTGTCCTCACTCGATCAGCTCGAAATTCGTTTTGTATATAAGTAACAGAAGGACGTACGCTGGACTAAAATCAACAGTTTCAATCACAATCCAAAATTCAAACCAAACAGAAATATAAACAACATTTTACACTTCTAGTACGATTGCCAAAAGAACGTGGTTGGTAAACTAGCATCGGCAGCAAGTGATATGTCAATGCACTAGCTATCCAGGAAGATCATTTACTAAACTTTTGAATGTTTGAATTGACTCCTTCTTACGCGTGCAAGTACTATTAGTATCTATAGACATAGCTGTAGATATAAAAACTACTTTACGATCAGCGTGGGTGCTAAATTATCACATTTGGTTTCTCGTTCAAGGCCACTGCAATTATAACAGCTGGCCATCTTGTATCTCTGCATACTGTAATATAGACAAGAACCGCTAGAAGACAAGCGACTTATGCTAGAAGCATTTATAAGCAATCAAACAAGTATTCTGGATACGTGACCACTTTAAATTAGGTTAGACTTTTTGTCAGATAAACGTATTGTTTAAATGAGTAATCACGTCATGCATTTAGATTTCTAGAACTGACTCAATCTTGGCCGGCCTATTACGCACAATTTAATTGTCCTGTATACGAGTTATACCTGTAGTGCTAAAACCTAATCAACAATGTGTGCATATACACTCACTCTCAATCTTGCTTCTTCGTTAGGAAGACAGCATTCCAAAACACTCATAACCGTGTAAGCAGTCCTGTACACGTTGTTGTCGCTACCAAGCTACACGAAACCATAACTGACTTCTAGAAATGTTAGCGAGGAGTAACACGAACACACAGTTACCCATCTAGTGTTGTAACTACGTTTCTTGGCGTCAAACTGTCCCGAAGCCAACCGACGGGATTTAAGAAAAGCAAACGCGCCAGAAACCAGACTAGAATCAACTTGAGTAAATTAACGTGCTCGACACAGTTGCAAGAACGTAAGAAGTTAGAAAAGTTAACGACACGAATTCTGGACACATACACATTGCAAATCCTCTGTCCGGTTTCCGAAACGTCATCTGGTACTGGTAACCTGATACCATAGCAAGGCGAATGCATTACAGTCACAAATGCATCGGCGTGTTTACATTTTTATTATCTTGTCTCAAAGTTTCGCGATGATGGCTGTTGATAGTTGCATCGGTGGCGTGCAAGAACGAAACTACTGCACAGGTTGGAGCAAACTTTACCATATTATTCTCTCCGCTTCTTCCCGGTAGTCTAATTAGAGACTCGATTCCTTTTCTTGCGTCAACTTTAACGTCGATGTCTTCGTCAATGAAAAAATATTTACCTGCAAATTGACGTTATAGCAATTGCAGGTTGTCCGCTAGATTATTAATTAAAGTAATAAGTTATGTAATTACGGTGTCAGCTATTGTTAATTAATTAATAAATAACAGTAACCATCATCTAAATTTGTAAATACGTAATAAATAACCGTCTACAGGTTGGTGAGCGATAAACAATCAATAATTATTTAAGCAATCAAATAATATATTTACACTTTTAGCGCTTTTTGTTCTCTAATTAATTAAATAAATTTAACAATTAACAAGACTACATTTAATTAAAAGGGTAATGTAGATATATTGCTTAACTGACAATCAGACGGTTACATTAATTTTACTTCTAAAATATGTAAACCATTAGTAGAAACGTCATAGAAGTCTATAACAATATATTAACAAAAGATACCAAATAATATTTCTATACCTATTTCTATTTTTAATTTTGGTAATAATCAAATTTATTATTTTATTTCTAGAGACCAATAATTACAGCAAATAATAATACAGTATGGTTGTCAAACTTTTAACATTTAACTATACACAGTCTATTATTACTTTAATAACTATTGCTTTAATGCTTGTATACTAAAAATAAAAGTATTTAATATTAGATACTATAGTTTCTACAATATTGATAATTAATGTTAAACTTAAGTATCGCTATTTGGCATTTAGGACACTTTCATCTAATTATTGTAAAAACACAAATTTTATAGCAGTGACTTCTAACCAAGATGTCTGTGATCCTTCAATGTATTCTTCTCGAGCTCTGACGTAGAAATAATTTACTTTTGTTCAGGTTTGTCGGTTTTCTGCGCAATCGCAGTCTTCTTTGCCAAGGTGCGATTCTACCATGAATTTGCTATTCAGTCATTCGAAAATGATGTCCAAACGTAAAAGGACCATTTACCTCTTTTTGACGTACACAATGGACAATTTTTCCCGTCATTGAAAGCTACTGAGAACTTTCCTATCTGTTCACTACAACACTGCTCCTTTGTCAATTTACCATCAAAAGAATTTTCGCACGTGCCACTGAGTGTAAATAATTTGAAGCATTTTCCAATTCTGACATCTAAATTCATTTCCGTTACGTACAGAATATTGATACAAACTGGTCTCATAATACCTAAGGGTGGCTCAAGACTGCATCCTCCAGGATCAGTCCTGTTGACACCTAAAATAGAAAGAGTAAACCACTTTATAACCCACGGTTTTGTTAAAACAAAAGTCTCGTAAGAATTGATAAGAATGAAAGCTTACAGCCAAAGTAATTTGTTTGCAACCAGACACAAGACTTGTCACACTTGCACAAATTATTCGTTAAGTTTATGTGTGCATAATTCCGTATTCAACTCAAATACATGTATAGAGTATTATTCCATCTAATTCTTATTCGCTTCTTTTATATTTGCGAGGTAATGTTGTCAACGACGGCCAAGCTGTGGTAATAAGTTAGATGACATGCAATTGATTGTGTAATAAGTTAAGATGTTCATTAATTTATCACTGACATCCTATATTTCACGTAATTTTAATTAATTAATGATGGTTTGGATGACACGCAGTGACGACGATGTAACTGCAAGGATGTAGAGATAGGAGCAAACATACCCAAAACATTCCGGCGACACATCCACGACTGGTTACTTTAAATTTAATTTATAATTGCAGTATTTCAATGTCTATCTATAGATACGCTTTTATATGGCAAAGGCATAGGTGCTTGCCACGTCTTAATTTCAAAATAAACGTTTTGGTCTGTTTAGAGTGGTAGACAGTATTCCGGATTTTGTATGCTTGTAGTCTGAGATCTACAATTGGCGGACTGATCACCTTCTACTTAGTCCACACGCGCATCTCCTGTGTGGCCACTAGCGTTTGCGCGCAGACTAGACTCTATAGGAAAAAGCGCGCAATGACAAGGGAAGGGGTTGATCTTGACATGAAACTACGTCTACTCTTCGAGAAGTCTTCAAGTATGAAAACAAATACATCTTTTTGCGACAAAATAGCCCTGGAGGCTTCAAGTTGACCCTCCAGACCGTAGTTTCATGTCGAGATCAACTCCTTCCCTTGTCATTGCGCGCTTTTTGCTACAGAGTCTAGTCTGCGTGCAAACGCTAACGGCCGACCGCACGTGATCTACGTAGGTCATCACTCCGCCAATTGTAGATCTCAGACTACAAGCCTACATGACACCCGTCACCAACACTCCCTAGACTTACCTTTTCAACATGCTTAGTTGTCTGCAAGTGCTGGATATGCCACAAATTTCAAACAATGGTCATGCCATCCCGTGTGGTACGTTCATTTGATTAGTTCTAACGCTAATTCGATTTTGAAGTTACGGGACACTTGATGACGTTGGGGGTGACACTTAGTGAGCATTTAGTAAGGAGATATGGCAGAAAGTAGGCGGGATGATCCCAGACTCTCTCGCGCCTGGAATTGTCATACGGGCACCGGACAAGACTAGCGCGAGAGAGTCTGGGGACGAGGCTATGCTCGACTTAATTAATTGCATTTGTATCACGCGTACAGCGGACAAGCGAAAGACTTTGATGCTGCTGTTCAGTGCGACAGCAACGCGTCCGTCGCCGCCAACATTTCCGCAAGCGTCAAGGTACAAATCGCTAACATACGATTGTCTGCTAGCGTAACGTAAACAGTACTGGAAACGCCGTTAAGTACAGCACGTGGGGGTGAACGAAGAGGTCTGGTCTACAAGAGCTATGGGCTAGCAGAGAACTCAGAGACAACGACACTTGTTTTACCTGCTTTAACATCGACTGTGTCTGTTCTGTTAATGACAACTCCATTAGCGTCTTCCACTACAAATCGTGTTGCGATTGCAGACGATCACACGTCGAACACTGAACAACCACTCTCTCGTTTTGACAACATTGCAGCACATTGGAAGTGCAACAAAGTAGTCACTGCGACAGTAAACAGAATTATATGTAATTGATCTCGATCGCATGCATTTTAACTAGTAGGAAAAATGCGTCGTGATCATGGCGTACCCGCTCTGAACTGAAGAAATGCAAAAGAAAAGCGAGAAGGCACAAAAACCGTTGGTTGAACGCCATCGTGACTGCAACTAGCGAAAATCCTGGTATAGAGAAGACTACAAGACCATCTACTATTGGCTCTAGTTCCTTGAGAGCACTAGACGTCTGTCGTTTTTCGCCCAATTTTTGCAACTACCACTTCTTTAATTCTAGTCGCGGTAATTCCATGCATATTTTGATCACATGTATCTCTGTACGGACGCGTCCGGTTAGCTGGCATTTATCAGGTGATGGCATGACCAAATTGTGTGTAAAAAGGGGGCATTATCGTATAAGATAGAGGGTGTCGTGCATTAATTATTTCTAAGAGAGACCGGAATACAATGAATGTAATAGCGAGATGTTGTTGATTTAGTATGGTTTATTAGTTAGCTAAATACCCTTCACGTGTGAATCCAGTACGTCTGGTTGCGTTTATAAATATAGAAACGTGAAACGTGTTGACGGTGTGATTTTGTGCACTTTTTGGTTGCTTTCCTGTGGACGTGCATGCAGCAAACCTTTGCAAAGGAAACTGCATGACGTAGGATTGAATGTCAACTTCTCTATACGTCTAGATGTTTGTCCAGTGGGTAATTAATAGAAGGCCAGGATATCTATTTAGTGGTTTGTTTTGTGGCTTAGAATGTATGTGGCTTGTACGCAGTTGTAGATTGTAAAAGCAAAAACATTTGATCACAATTTAGATATTTCTTAATTTGTTTGTGTGCGCGTGCGTGTGCGCGTGCGTGCGTGTGTGTGTGTGTGTGTGTGTGTGTGTGTGTGTGTGTGTGTGTGTGTGTTTGTGTGTTGAATCTCAATCTTGGATCACTGATGGATTCGTTCCAAGCACAGTGTGACTCCAGTATAAATACACGCCTGGGTCAGCAATAAACCTGTTATCTTACATCAATGTTGCTGATTTGGAATATTTGAGCACATTCTCTCATCCCTCCCTTTCTGCTTTGTACATTTCCATTTTCTGCTAATATGTGCCATTGCAGAATGTACCAAAACGTTCATCTCTTGCATTAGAAAGACTCTCATTTCTGCATGTCATCACATACATTTGGTCTATAGTGACCACTTGATCATAGGAGTGAATGTCGGTGGTTGATAGCTTATTACTAAAGAACTCAGCAGTTGCAAGATGGTTTAATAGTATTATTATATTTTGAATTAATAATACTATTATTATAAATTAAACACTCAAGAGACAACAATGGAAGTCGTCTGTCATTTAAGTCATTTCAAATGATTTTCGCTTGTATTGAGTGACGTCAGAGCTTCACACAAACACATAAGACTCACTCTTTTTTCTTTCTTTCTTGTTCACGTTAATTAATTTTACTTATCCTACTCATCTCTAGCCCATCTCTCATGACTCTCTTTCCTATTTCGACCTTTTTCTCTATAAAACTCGCATTCTCTTTTTTCAGTCGTCTGTTCTCTCTAACTATTGTTCGTCTGTCTCAACCATCTCTACACCAGTATCTCCTAAATCTAATACAAGAACAACATCAATATTATTCTCCCACGTCACGTGACATAACGCGCGCCACACTCGTGACACCCACACACCCACACACACAGACACGTGACACACGCCACACACGTGGCCCGCGTTAAACACGCGACACACGCCACATACGTGGCCCACGTTACACACGTGACACACCCACCTACAATTCTAACCAGTTTGCACTAAGAATGACAAGAAACTTGCACCAGCCCTTTCTGTAACAATAAAAGGCTCCGTACCTTCTACTGCCGCGTGGTTTGCTCTCTACTAGATCTGCCAACAGACTACGCCAATGAACACGCAGCAGATTTAAGAAAGTGGCGCTTGTGAGTTGGAAAGATGACGACACTTGCTCGACGCCATGCAGAGTAAGCGCACAGCAAAATGGAAGCATCGCTTTCGTTAGTTGAACAATTAAATGAACCATGCAAGCACACAAATTATAAACGTATAGTAGAGTAACGTGATTTAAACAAACTATTAAAACGTTTGCTAAATTACAACAAAGTTAATTATAAGTAAACCCATTATTTATAAATGAGTCCATTATAATTCTGCTTGCATGTGTCTGCATGTCTGTCATGCATGATGCTGTGAGAGGTCGTCTTCTATCGTGTCACGTAGAAATCCGAATCTAACATGCCACAAATCCTCATCGAGGCAATTGATAGCTTCCTTTTGGCGCTTCTGCTAAAATCAGTTATATTTTAGTTTATATTAACTAGTAAACAATAAATTTTAGCACAGCAAATGCAATTTCGCTTTTAATTGCTCGATCTATACTATTAGAGAACAACGTACCACTGAAATCATCATTTACAGACTTAAATAACGTCATTATCATTAGTAATTGTAGCTTTTGCAAACGCCGGTTACACTACTTTATGTTTGCTTTCGAATAGTTGCAAAATTTAGATATCTATATAATTATTATATTAATGATTAAATCGCATTTGGTATTTGTAGTTTACTACTTGTCTTGCGTACTTTTGTTGGCAACAGCGTTTTTGTGTGTGTGTGTGTGTGTGTGTGTGTGTGTGTGTGTGTGTGTGTGTGTTTGTGTGTGTGTGCGTGCGTGTGTGTGTGTGTGTGTGTGTGTGTGTGTGTGTGTGTGTGTGTTTGTGTTTGTGTGTGCGTACGTGTGTGCGCACGTGTGTGCGCGTTTGTTGCTTTATTAATTAAATGGTAGAAAATTGCTTTGGTGCGACAAATTGTTCTATTTGGTCCACAGATACAATCACAGAGAACATGTTTGGACATTTAGACAAAACGTCTCCACTAAATGAAGCAGAAAGACTCAAATCCCCACGCGAATCAATTACGCCATGACACCTCATTACAAATCAAATGTTAAACAATTAAAACAGTTCTAGATCTGCACGGTTCACACCAGCATGTGCTTCATGGCACTCACTTGCATATGTCGACTAATTCACATTTGTTGCCGTCTTTCAAACTACTGACGTAATTGTAAAATTTCTTAACGTCTTTGCATTTCGTTTTAACTTCCTCTCTGCACTTGTTTTTGTTACTTTTTTTCTTCTCGCATTCTTTTCTTTGTTTGGAGTTCTTAGACTTCTTGCACGCTTTTCTAAAGCAAGCATTCCTTTCCTTCTCTTTGCATTCGTCAAGGGTCCGTTCAGGCCATCGTTCTATGTGAGAGTTGTGATCGAGTACAAACTTAAGTCCGTCCAATCCTTGAACATGATAATCTTCTCCAATTTGAAAACGGACTGTCAACTGGCAAACTTCAGGAAGCCACAACGTAATATATGGTATGCTGGCATTTAGATCCACACGTCCAGGCTTTAAAATCTTAGTAGAACAAGACGCAAATTATTTGACATTTCAATCATCCGTTAAGCAATGAGAGCTCACATCTACTACGTGGACTTTGATTTGTGACCATCCGTTGTTTTCTTCTATTGCTAGCACACGAACTCTATAGACTAACATAAAATCATTTTTAGTGGGGCGTGATTGAAACCTTAACACTTGGGGGTTCTCACCGTATTCATGGTAAACGCATGCATTGCACGTTCTGTTTTCTATGGTTTCAAGAACAGGACATCGCCCTAAATAGATAATAAATAATGGAAAAGGGTCGCGTAACTTGCAATACTTTGCAATTGAACAATTTGATGCACACCTGCTCCACACACACAGGTCGGAGAATCACTGTTTCCTTGGTCGTCACAAATTAAGGACAGTTTGGAACTGCCGCCGTCTAAAGTGTAGAACTCGGTGCACTTTATAGCTGCAACACAGTCGTATTAACCACGCTGAGTGCAAGAGTCACGCTATTATACCTGGACGGTAGTAATCGTAGGCTTTCACACTGACAGGCAAAGAACGCATGACTTCAAACTTTCTGTACGCTTTGAATGTAATACAAATATTCTTGGCACTACAAAGCTATACATTCGACATAAGAAATTAGGCAAAATATGTTGACGTCATGAATTTAGACAAGATTTTGGTAGCTTTAATACTAATTATATAGCGGCATGTCGTCTTACAAGCTGTTTGTAAGTTGGGGTAGATCTACGTGACTGCTAATGTATTAAGCAAGTCACTTGTCTGTCTTCCAAGTATTCGTTTTAGTAATAATTTCAAATTAATTACTCCAATCTTTCAAACATTTTCTACTTTTTTCAAGCGATAGAATTTTGTAAAAATGTCGTTTTTGCGAAGGCATATCGAACTTTGATGAAATGTTGTTATCACTAGGCTTCATAAGTTTGATATAAATCAAACTCTTATCAACTAACCTCATCAAAGTAGAAAACAACCGATTTGCTGTTAATTTCGTAAAAATCCAGCTTCAGATCTTTACCTGTCGATGAAAGTATCTGCGAAAAAATCCAATTACATCACATCACGTGACGTACAAATATAGTTTAAAGATTTTTCTGATGCCTCACATCGCTAAGACAAAGAGGGTCAGCCTCTCCAGTAGAAGACTCATTACACGCTGCATACCCAGTTGGCAACTCGACTTCAATGTTAGCCATACCGGTGCAACTGTCACCCAAGTATCTACGCCAACGTGCGTTAGCTAACTCAACAATTCGTTACACATTCATAATGCACAATGTACCGAACGCAAACCGCAATTTCTGCATCCGCGTCATTCCCTTCACCGATTGAAGATGCATTTGTTCTTCCGTTTGCTGTTATAGCGAAGGCACATTTTTCGTATCCGGTCGAAGGAACGTTGTATTCAACGTGGACCTAAAACATACGTATGTCGAAACAGAGAACAAAAACAACGTTATAGGTACGAATCATATACCATTGATTGGCCAAGTCCTGTTCCACATGTTTCTACTTGGTACACATTATTAATTGGTAGCTAGGTAGATAAAACTTTTGACAAAATCTATAGTATATTTAAGTTTTACAATATTACCTGAATCCGTTGTGTAAGGGCAGCGTTTGATTGATTTATCCTGAAATTCGCAAACTCGACTTCGGGATTGCTCATTTGCCTTACTTTTACGCAAAGATTGGGAGGGTGTAGAACAGTGATGCTGCAGCCTGCTGTAAATGCACTCAAAGCGTACAAACCAATAACTGTATCCTGCAAATAAAAGAATATTGCAATGACGGGCGTTTGTGTATCCAGTGCACGCTGAGTGTGTGTGTGTGTGTGTGTGTGTGTGTGTGTGTGTGTGTGTGTGTGTGTGTGTGTGTGTGTGTGTGTGTGTGTGTGTGTGTGTGTGTGTGTGTGTGTGTGCGCGCGCGCATTGAAGTATGACGTACGTGCGTCGATACAAATCCTCCATATGAGTTCCTCACGCTATTCAACCACTTTGCAGCGGATGCTGCGCATCTGCAGTCTTTACCAATGAGGCAAGCTTGAAGAATGAAAGATGTCATTTCCACTGCATATGAATTGGGCTGCTTGTAATACGATTCTTTTGCACTGCGACCAAAGTCTTTCTCATCCCAATACCGCGAACCGTCGTCATCTAGATCACATAAACAGATACATAAAACCATATTGTTATTGAAGTAGTAACGTTGCGTGTCATACTGATAATAACTTCTCTAAACAGATCACGTCGCACATTATCAATAATTCTCGAATCGCACACTCCCTGATCATTACACACACTGCAACTCGAGTTGTTGTTGCAAGCCTTCATCAGAGCAAAGTATATGATAGACTTAGCGTAAATTGTCCTCACTCGGCCAGCGTCGAATTCGTTTTGTATATAAGTGACGGCAGGACATACACTAGACTAAAATAAAAGTTTCAATCAACACACTAAATCAATAATCAGAAAACCAAAAATACAAACAGTGCGTAGTAGGATCTTTTTACTCTAACTACAAATACAGAATGTGATTAAATAGCGTAACTTGGACTTATACCATGCTTATGACAATTATTGTCTGTACTGATATTCGACTACAATAAGGGAATTGTATTTCGGCTGCGGAATTCAAGATAGCTGCACTATATCCTAAAGTTTCTCTTATGAAGCAGCTTAAGTATGCAAAACACAAAACATGAACATTGTAAAATTAAGTATGATAAAACTGTTTATCTACAATTTGACGTCGATGTTACTTGGTAGTGCTGCGCCTTAATGGTAGTTTGTTTATGTAAGTGTATAAGTCTTGTTACGCTGATGCTGGCAAGGAATTGATGTTTACTTCAAGCCAAAAGAATCCCTTGCAAAACCGTTAAATAGTTGATAATATATAATCTTTAATTGCATGCAGTTTTACAACACACACACACACACACACACACACACACACACACACACACACACACACACACACACACACACACACACACACACACACACACACACACACACACAAACAAACACACACACTTTTAGCTACTAAACTAATTCACGATCAACGCGTCAATAATTGTTAAATTATCACTCTGGTCTTCTTTACCCGCTTCTTACAGTCTCTTCTAATGGACAAGTTGGACGTCTTTAAAATGATTAGTCTTTATTGACAGTCTTAAACAAGGTGTTGCTAGAGTATTAAAAATTATCTAAAAAATTAATGCCTGTTATAAATATTAACTGAAAATATCCGAACATGACAATCGTTGTATATAATGACTGTTTTGAATACGTAATCTCTCCAGAGACTGCATAACCAGTTGGGCAAATCTTGTGTGTACAAGACCAATGTCTATTTTTAGAGGAAGCCTTTCGCCAGTTGTTTCCCTTCAGGGTATAGCTGATTAATTGCCGAGCGTAGCGAGGATTCTAATCCGGGTCGCACAACCAAAATTGGAGTGGTCCTATATGGCTCTCCAACGAGCTTTTGTGTGTGTGTGTGTGTGTGTGTGTGTGTGTGTGTGTGTGTGTGTGTGTGTGTGTGTGTGTGTGTGTGTGAGTGTGTGTGTGTGTGTGTGTGTGTGTGTGTGTGTCTGTGTGTGTGTGTGCACAAATCTCAAATTTCTTCTCCCAATGACCACGTTTCATGATAAGACCTACCTTAAAAAATCATTTCCGTGTCTGACTAATAATGAGTCTAAGAACGATTTGTGCAATTGACCAAACGGAGAAGAAAAATGCTTCATGAAGTTCCGTGGCCCATCCTTTTGTATTGTAGCCAGGGACTAGGGACTGTGTGTCCTTGACAACTAAGAAACACCTTCAGGAGTTGAATGCCACCTACAGTCAACTATTCACACGTCCCATACTACAATCAGTCCTTTACTACACTGTGCTGCATCTAACACTGCTGATAGTCAATGTTTGCTGATATCAATTTCTATGTCAGTAAATGCCATAACACTGTCGTTAGAACGGAATCGAGTGCATACCTAGACTGTACATTTCAATTGTCTTGATCACGATCGCAAACGACGACAACCTATACCAGGCCTACATACGTAATCTAAACTACTAGGAAGTTTGCATGTTTACTTCCATGACAGATAAGGTTGCAACAAATACGTATTGTCTAGCTAGGACTCGGTCTTTCAGTAGATGGTCTGAACACTCCGTTGAACGTGTTACTTACGAACGCGAGGCGCCTACTGATACCGTACAACTAGTAGAATTACTTTACTTGTAGTTAGGCCAACGCGCGCGCGCGCAAACACACACACACACACACACACACACACACACACACACACACACACACACACACACACACACGTTTGTTTCCTGCGAAGAGTAACGCTAAGAATACAAATCAAAATATACGCGACTACTCACTCTTAGAGCTCCTCTTTCGCTAGGGAGACAGCATTCCAACAAGCTCATGGCAACGTAAGCAGTCCTGTACACAATGTCGTCCTGACCAAGCTAAACAAAAAAAGAAATTACTTTTCTATATGTTAGCAACGAGTTATATATAGTGCAAACGAGTATTTACCAATCTAGTGTTGTAACTTTTTTTCGGAGCTTTAAACTGTCCCGAAGGCAGTCGACGAGATTCAAGAAGAGCAAACACGCCGGAAATTATACTAGGATCGACGTAAATAAACTGCCGTGAACGACACAGAGTTGCAAGAACGTAAGAACTCAAAAGTGTTTTTCCAACGCTTGATCCTCCCGACCCTGCAAATCCTCCGTCAGAGCTTCGGTACTGCATCTGATGTACGTAGCCTGAATACAAGAGCGGATCCATTCAAGTCACAAATACTTCGTTGGTATACGTACCCTTTCTCAGCGTTTCTCGATGTTCTTCGTCGATAGCTGCACTAGTGGCGTGCAAGAACGAAATTACCGCACACGTTGGAGCAAATTTTACCATATTCTGCTCTCCGCATCCAGACGGAAGCCGAACCAGAGAATTTATCCCTTCTCTCGCATCAACTCGACCATCGATGTCCTCGTTAATGGCAAAATATTCACCTGTACATTTATGTCAATGCATCAAGGATTGTAAATATTATAGTGCACTTGACAGAGGACAAACTATAAGGAAGTAATTATTACCCCGGCCAGGCGGTTATGGTTTTATCGGCGTTGGTTTGCTTGCAATTGTAGGTTCATGAGCACGATAAATAAACGCGTGTTGATGGATTTTGATAAATTTGGCGAAATGATAGAACTTTGATAGACGAACACGCGATTAGTAATACCAATTAATCCAAATCAGGGCTTAGAACATTTTCATGAGAAAAGTTAGATGACTTTCGATTTGCTCCACACACATCTCCACGAACACTGAAGTTTCGTCTTTCGTGGCGGAGGTCCTCTTGAATACTAACCACCGCAATGTATACAGCGACTGCTAAACGTTTTAAAACAGTCTTCTTGACTATGTTTTAGTTCATCAAAAGCAAAAGTCTTTGTTCCAAAACTGTCTCTTTACTCTTGAGTTATAGAGTCAAGATTGCTCAGCTGTGCATGGAAACAGTAAAGTCGAAAAGATTCTCTTGATTGGCCAGCTCAAAAGTCGGACTTAAACCCTATAAAAACCTGTCGATGCATGCTAAAGCGGACCATTATAGCAAAAGAAACTAACAGCCCAGAACTGTTCACGACTAATGCTGTTACGCGCGTGTGTGTTTGTGTGTGTGTGTTGTGTGTGTGTGTGTGTGTGTGTGTGTGTGTGTGTGTGTGTGTGTGTGTGTGTGTGTGTGGGTGTGTGTGTGTGTGTGTGTGTGTGTGTTTACTTTAGTACAGATTCTTGGTTCAGTGGGTGTACTTAGACTATTTGCCAGTCACTGTAGCTTGAATGATAGTGCGACTTGTTGGGCATCGAGGCGAGTGAGACCGCCTCACGTTGAATCTGCGATAAATCGCTAGTGAGCCAGCACGAGTTCATATGACTTGCGACAACTGTCGCGACAAGCCACGCAAATCTAAACGGTTTGTTACAGCCTATAGGATAAATACATGCCATTAAAATAATTGCTGTGGTATCAAGTATTAATAGTATTATAAGGTGACTGAGCTGTTATGGCAGAAGCAATTTGCAATCTCAGAGTTTTGTCTTGGTAACTATTTTCATACTAGTTGTAGACAATTATCTTAATCTGTAGATAGCCTATCAAGACACAGAGCACAACTGGACACTAGATAATAAATAATTACGTCTCAATCGAAGTAGATATTCATGTTGCTAAACCAATCAACTTTAAACATTAATAACGCTTGCTATGTATTATTGGTAATGTATTTATTAGTTTTATAAAATTCAAAAAAATTGTTAAACTGTTGTTTAATTTAAGTAACAACTATACTAAAAGATAATAAATTGATTATATTTTCCAAACAATTGATTTTAAAAATTATAAATTTAGCAATATCATTATCCGCTTTTTCTTGTTCATAAACCTCTAATTACAACAAATAACAACATTTAATCTTTGGAAATTGTTAGTAATTTTAGTCTACTAATTTTTATTCTTAAATTGTTCTTTATTATTGCAAACATACCAGTGACTCCCAACCAAGCAGTCTGAGATCCTTCAATATATTCTTCCGGAGCTCTGACGTAAAAATAGTTTACTTGTTTTCTAGTTTGCCTGCTTCCCGCGCAAGAGCAGTCTACACCGCAAAGATGCAACTCTACCATTAAATTAACATATTTTATTGTTTAACAACAATCTCAAAGAGAAACAGGGCCATTTACCTGTTCTTGACGGACACAACACACACGTGATTCCGTCACTGAAAGCCACTGAAAAACTTCCTATCTGTTCGCTACAACACTGGTCCATTGTGTAGCGGCCAGCAATAGGATTTTCGCACGTGTCCGAACGAGAAAACGACTTGAAGCATTCACCATCTCTGGCATCTAAAGATATTTTGTGTTAAAGTATTACCTGTAAAAATGTTAATACTTACTGACGTCACAATACCTAAAGGTGGCGCAAGATTGCATCCTCCACGATCTGCCATATTTTCACCTAAAAATATACACAATTTAATTGACTCTATCATAATAGATTCTAAGTCGCAGCTGTGTTTAAAATTCGAAGCACTCAAGAATTACTAAATGTAAATGTTTCAACTAAAACAACTCGCCTAAAAAGAGAAAGAAAACACGGCAAACACTTGCACAAGCGACTCCCTAAATATCTACACTAGCACGCCCCTATACTCATCAGATTTATCGGCTTCGTTTCAATAAAACGAAGATAATTGCAATTAAAATGTATACTACGTTAAGTTAGAGTGACTTATCAGCAACAAATTTACTTGATTTAGCTAAGGATAATTTTAAGTTTAGAGCAAAAAGTTTTGCATTAAGTGCTATAATGTTCTTGACAGACTTTTTTGTAACAGTAGACTACACAAGCACAGGAAGTGGCAACATCAGTTACTTACCTTCTGGATCTAACTCAGCTCGATAGTCGTAATATCGCAGGACTCCTTCAGGCTGCAACAAGATACTTTATACAGCATACGAAAAGACTATGTTTATTAAAAGAAGACACTTACTTCGACTCTGATATCCATTTCTACTTCATAATCTCCAAAGAATGTCTTCATCTTTACTGTAAGCTTAGTGATGCCGACTTCAAGAGGCAACAATGGAATAGTAACCGATTGTGTGTCTTCAGCTTCCACCCAAAAGCAGGCAGGAGTCGTCTCCTCTCCGGTACCTGCAGATGTGCAAAGGTTGTCGGGTGGATTCACTATTTGAAGACAAGCCTGCAATATTCAAATACGAACTGGAAAGAAAGCACTCAATAGATTTCCTAAAAATGCGTTTACTTCTTGCTTGTTTGAATTGTAGTTGTATACTGAACAAGTTACAGACACCTGCTCTTGACGCTTAAACGAATACGGCAAATGACATTCCGCGAATATTGATCTGAAAGCAGTCAGTTCAACTGGTTCCGATACACAAAATCCAGTCGCACAACATTGAGCCAAACCGTAAATAGACCATGTGGTGATCGAATCAGGGACGTCCAGATCAAAAGGGACTGTCCGCAAATTACTAACGAAAAGCAAAAATATTAAAATGAAAATATAAAACGGAATGGTAGGATTTTCAACCCGTTTGTGATGACTTTGTCTTGTAGCCAGACGTGAGGAAACGACGACCTTTTACTGCTAAGACGTACTTTAGGACTTTCAAATAAATGATTGAATTCAGATGGAACGTTAGCTTTTGCCCTTAAATCCTCTAATGTAAGAATAATTAACAGCTAATAACTATTAATACATTTGAAAAATTAATTGGTTACCTCCAACGCAACAATCATACTGAGCACGAGCGTCTATCTCAGTTTTCAAATTGGAAAATGATGTTCCTGCGACCATTTTCCGGTACTCAGACAAACAGAAATGATACCGGTGTTCTCGCATAGCCCAAATCCCTTCGTCTCGTAGTTGCTGATGAAGCTCAGGACAACGATCATCACCTAGTGCCGTACTAATTGGTTATTTTTTTTAATATAAAAATTACAGAAAGGTACAAAACAATATAAATGTTTCAAATATTTAAAAAAATTTATATTTAAACTAGTTGTAGATCAACATATTTTAGAAATTACGTACATTGTATACAAAACGGCAAAAACAGAGATTGTATAATAATGTGCTAAAACATCAGCCAAATACGAAGTGAGGCAAATATTCTCACCAACTTTATCAGAACGTTTCCCACGGCTTCCAGCACATTGATCATCTAAAGGAAATAGCGCTAAGCAGAGTGCCCGTAGATGTATGGTAACCGATAAAATACCTTCCTTGAGGCAAGTAGAACGGCAAGATCGTGAACAACAGCTGCACTGAGGATTCAGCTGAGTTTGTGAAATTGCTGTCAATCCTGCTACCTGCATGCACAACCACAATGTCATTTGAATAAAAGTTCAAGCTTGTAAGAAATTATATTAAATAATCATAATCAATGCAGCATTATAAAATAGAACTATATTATTTGTATTTAGCAATCAATTACAAATCAACTAATACAGTTACAGGCACCAAATATATTAATAGTTACTCTATTACATTGATTTGTTCTTTATAAAAACTTTAATTGCCAGTTTGCATAAAACAGATTATTTGATGGTAGAGTGTACTATTTGAAATCACATAATTATGTCATTGTATTACCATAACATATGTGTATACTATATCATGTATACTGTACGATGTACGTAGCCTCATGTTACTTTACAGAACAATAACTTTGACGTTTTACTCTCTTCTACGTGTAACGGATTGCAATACAAAACAGCCACTTCAATACGTTGACAATAAAATTTTTCAATTGCAAATCAAACGTAAGCGATTGTACAAACGTCTTCACATGGTCGTCGTTGCTTACAGTTTCTGTATCATCTTTATGCATTGCTAACTTAGATCTCAAATGCAGCGCTAACGGTGCCGACACTACTGATTAAGGCAAATATTTTATACGTATGTAACATAGACATAAAATATTGTTTAATTTTTTGAAAAATATAGAGTAATGAGCACTTTTGTCTTACAATATGTAAAATAAGTATCTATGTATAATTAGCATTCCAAATGTAGAAGAAAAAATCTTACGTCAAATATACCATCTGAACTTGCCAACGTGTAACCACAAGAGCGCGAACAGTTATCTAAGCTTTTGAACATCTATCGACAGTCACCAACGACTTTAATTATGAAAGCTCTATTATACTCGACCACACAATACGTCTCACCTTCTCCCGAGTCAACTTGCTTTCATTATTGAGTATGTACAATCCCTTGTCCACAGCAAGAAGAGCAATATCCGAAAATGGGCAATCCACATTGATGTCAAGCTTGACTTGCTCACTTGGTCGTACTTGTGAGTTTGCTAAACTCAGAGATATCTACCAACATTGCTTCTGTTATAGTCTCTATTCTTTCTCATTATAGTCTAATGTTTTGTACCTCGTTTGCGCACCGTTTGTTGGTGTTTACGCAGGCAACATCAGAGATGACATGACGTTGCCCATCCGAACAACGCTTCACATAGAAAGCAACGACGCAGAAACGATCAGCCAACTGAGGAGTGACGTCCACCTGAAACGTTGTGATTAGACCCGGTCTACTTGAAAAACGTTGAGAAGATTGAATGCTCCCTCTGGCGACTACAAGCGCAGTAATCTGCAGCTGAACGGTACGAAAAGAAAACTATAGTTACGAAATCTGGTGAAAAACACACACAGGCCAAGCCTACCGTTTCGTTGTTCAAGTGAGACTTGACAATCTCAAAGTCAGTAGTTCCTCTAACCTGAAAAAACCGGGTAACTTTGAGTTTTCTAGGTTGGTCAAAAGCTGGAGAAATGGCTACTACTGCTCAAATCTGAAGTAGAGGTTAGCAATTAAGTAAATAAAGTATTGTTAAATTACTTAATATCCACCACCCCAACTATTTAGTTTTTCCACAAAGTCTAAGACGTTTATTTCGTTGCCGGTGTTGCTGTTGTTGTTGTTATTGTTCTTGGTGTTTTTGCTTCAAGGACATTGATAAACCCCAAGACTTATGAACCTATCTGTTAGTATTCTAACTAATTAAATTGTTATTATTAATAGAAAATCAAGTACTAAATTTTCCAAAACAATCCTTGGAAAGATGCATTAGCATCATATTAAATAGTAAGTACAGAACAGCTTGTAAGTGCAATTCCATTTAGAGTCTAAACAAATCTTTGTCTTTGATCTGTGGAAGAAAATGTATATATAACTGTATCACTATGAAAAGCCTCAGACAGTTCTCTGTCAATTACCAAACCGCAAAATTGGTTGGTCCGTAATTTCTTGCTGTAGACCGCATTGAGTCTTTTGTATTCTTTTGGTCTATTCAACCTTGTGTCGTCATCAAAATAGGTTTGATATCGTTGATGGTATCTTTGATTTTAGGAAACTTTGACTGGCATTGTGTCCTCGGTAGACAGTTGTTGAGTTTGTCCGTCGAACAAATCTGGTACAAGTATTTTAATAAGATCGGGACGGATCTCCTCGGTCTAGAGTTTGAAGACCTTCGGGTCGCCTTTCCGACTCTATTGTTGCCAGAATTCGTTGAAACACTCAATCAGTTGTTTTCTAGATGTATGACATTGAAGCGGTCTGGGATCTGCATTGGCTATGGCGTTCCTGTAGATCTCGACGAGTTTCTTCACCATCTCCATAAATCTGTCGGTGGTACGGATGTTCACGGTCTCTGCTAGTATATTTTCGTCGTTGGTGAGATCTGCTCGTCTGAAAATACTGGCATGGGGAGCATCTAACCTCAAGAGATGTCCTATGGGCAGCAGTCTGCCTTCAAAATCTCTTACCACTCACTCTGTGATTGTTTTACCGAGATCAATGGTTTTAAAGTAGATCGATAACCAGCAATTCCATGTAGCAACATTATCAGGACTTAGAGGTATGGGTGGGGCAAAAATATTCTTCTGGCTAAACCATACATCCGTGATTGTGAAAATATGAAGCCCGGTTACCAGTTTGGGTGTATTCCCATGATATAGTGGGGATGCAACCTTGAATTATTCTACGTCTAGCCACCTAGTAATCAACCACTAGTTTAATTCATCGAACGAGAGGTAGTGGGTGCTCCATGGTTGTCGTATTGAATTCAGGCCATGCAGCTGCTATCGCACACAATTCTGTGACTCTATACTAGAGATGTTATTTGTCTAATAGGGTGCAGCTTTTCACATAGGGTACACGGTGGGTGTGCGACCGAATTATATCTGGTATCATAAATGACAAAACCTGATACTACCTCATATTTTCGCAGGCTCGAGAAGCTGAGCTGCCTCAAAGGGGGGAGAGGACCCAAAAGGATGCAAAAATATAGGAAGAAGCAGGTGGTATCATTTTAATCCCAGATATACTACTTCTATACTGATAGTAGATAGAAATTGCTTACCCTTGCTCTATCAGTTTGCTGTTAATATTGTTATTATTATTGTTATTATTATTGTTGTTGTAATTGTTGTGACTGTTCACAGTTGCTGCTGTTGCTGCTGCTGCTTATAACTACACGGACTAGCTAACCAAGCTGTTCTCCGTTTTCAAGAGTAACCTAAACGATTTTACGGGTGCTAGATAGACGGTCAGAAAACATTCGTCAACATGAAACTTAGTTTAGGTTTCAGTTAAACTTCAACTGCGCTGGCGTCACAGTCAGAACGCCAAAAAGCAACAGGTTTTCGTTCCAGTAAGTACAGTTTGGCGAAGCATAGCTCTAGCTTACAAAAAACCTTTCTATTTACTGAGAATTAGTCACCATTTGAACGCAATGCAGCTTCATAACGTTGCGCGCGCGCGTGTGTGTGTACATGTATGTGTGTTAAAATTTAGATACACATACCCTCACTTCTCCAATCGTTGGTCTAACGGAGAAAAGTCCAGTGCAAGGTGAACAAAATTCTTTAAATATGCAATCAACACCCAGATGCTGATCGTTTGCCTTCACCTGCATTTAAAGTTAAACATTAAAGTGTAACAATTCAAAACGATGTAGCAGCATACCTCGATTGTTATGCTTTCCTGATTCTCACCTCCAACATCGACTCCAAGGTTGGCTATACCACTAGCACCTGTTGTTTGTCTTTTGATGTTGCCGTCATAACTTGCTGTAACCAACACGCCTTCTGCGTTATCGCCATTTGGATAACGAGCGCGAATCTAAACACATAGTATTCCAATATTTAATTAGATGGTTTTTAGAAACATTTATAAAATTTAAATGTCTTGTCTGTCTGTCTGTCTAACTGTTCCTTTCTTTGTCTCTCTGGTTTTCATACTTTTTCATGTCTAATATCTGTATTGTCTTTTGTTATTTCCTTTTCTTAGTTGTCTCTCTTCTGTTTGCTAATTGCTTTCCCTAATTAGTATGCCTACAAGCCTGCCTAAGCCTGCTTGCTGAAATAAACATCACTTTAGTATAAACAATCAACAATCACTACAAATTTTTATTCAGTTTGCTGCAAACCGTTTTTCAAATTACAATACTATGTATTTAATATCAATAAAAATGTATACGACCATAGATACTAAAAGTATTAGCTTACAATCAATACCTGATCTAGTAATTCAATAAATCAATATTAGTTATAATATCAGTTATATTACTTTGTTTATAATACTAATAGCATACTAAATAGTTTGTTTAGTCATTTACTTATTCATGACCAACCTGCATCTGTAGGGGGAGGTTTGGTTTGTAGTATGGCGGCATGAGGTCACAGTCAAGTTTGATAGGATTGTCTGTAAACACGGCCGTGTTGTCAGACGCGCTAGCCTTGATACCACTGGCCTTCTCAGTCACTTCAACAAACACAGACAAGCGTCTACCGAGGGGAAACTGTTCGTATCCTCCATTGGCAAACGTCAGCCTTTTTACTCCTTTTTCCTGCAAACAAATGTCTTTACTAAAGAATACAGTAAAAGTAGAGTTTTCTTTAGGCAACCCCAGCCACGAGAAAGAATTTCTCGCTAATAATGACGTTGGCAGTCTCCGTTGATTCATTCCAAATTCCGAGTTGAACACGCAAAGATCCAACTACTCCTTTGTTGTAAGTATACCTAGTTTGAATAAATTGCCATTTAGATGACCTTGTCATATAACACACTACTTCCATTGGCAAAATAAACCAGACCAAGAAGATCGAGCAATCATAAACTAAGAGTAAGAGAAAGAAAACAAAGGAAGAGAAAGAGAGAGGGAGGAAGGGTGGGGGGAGGGTGGAAGGGAGGAGGGAAGGGAGGAAAGGAGGAAGGGAGGGAGGAAGGAGGCAGAGAGGAAAAGAGAGGGAGGAAAAGGGAGGGAGAAAAAGGGAGGGAGGAAAAAGGAGGGAGAAGAGAGGGAGAGAAGGGAGAGAGAAGCAGGGAAGAAAGAGAAGCGAGGAAAGACAGGTAAGGGAAGAAGTCAGGGAAGAGAAGGGAGGGAAGGGAAGAAGAAAAGAGAAAAGGGAGGAAAAGAGATGAAAGTAAAAGGAGAGAGGACAGACCACAACAGATATTCAAAACTCTTACGATGCCGACACGTTAACTTTGATATGTTCATCAGTTGCCTTTACAAATCTCGGTGATCTTACAACGACATTGAATCGGGGAAGAACTAAAAGAAACAATTTTACTTTCGACTATTGGTTTATTAAATAGATACAAAAATTTGATCATTTATGCATTAACAGTAACATACAGCCAGCCAGACAGAAAGAGCAGACAAAACCAAAGTTAAAACAAGCACCGACAAGCAAACAGACAGACAGACAAACAGTAACTCGTAAACGCTAACCATAATTCTTTACTTCAAAGCTTGTTTCTGAGATGACAGTATCCTACATTACAAAGCAAGCGCAACACATTCAAGTATCAAAGCAACAGAGTCAGCATGTAGTCAAGTCTTACATCACAGCTTCGTTTGGCAACGATTGACCAATCACCTTCAATAGGAGTCAGCCCCAAGTTAAATTTCCGCTTCTTTATCACTACACAAAATACAAAAGTTCAAGTTATTTAATCAACAATACAGTACTGTGCAAAAGTTTTAGGTCACCCTGTTTACTTCACTAATCTGGAGGAAGAAAGTGGACTACAGTCAACAGCTACAGCTTTATTGTATCACAAACAACAAAAAACATCTTGCATACTACTCACAAGTAATCTTTCAGGTGCAGAACTACATTTTCATACAACCTTAGAACAATATCTGGGTGACCTAAAACTTTTGCACAGTACTGTATAATATGTCAAGAATGTTCTTACTTTCTCGAGAGGCGCATGGTTTGATAGTCAACCTATCAACTATAATGTTCTGTGGATTCTAAAACACATGAAATAATGATATATGTGTCTAGATATACAAACAACTTGTGTCATGGATAAACTCAAATCGCTTTCCAGAATATGCACTACATATTTAGCCAAAACACATACCTACTGCTAGTACGTTTATTTAAAATGCTGCTGTAGATGAACTCAAAGAATATGTAGAAGCATTTGTTTGTTAATTGACACAAATCGTGAAAATTACAGATGATGCTACAAAGTGCCTTACCTTGATGTCGAGAAGAACGTTGCATATGCACTACAAACAGCACAAAACTCACGCCTTGAACATTATAGCTGCACGAGTTTGTCCTACCTCGTTATCTTCTCTACAGCAAGGAACAAAGTTGCAGCCAAGAACAGCCACTCGAATGGTGACTTCAAAAAATTATTAGAGGTTAAATAAAATTTGGCGCTGATAATAATAATAATAATCATAGTTACCATTATCATTCTTCACGTATATGGGCTTGTCCGTCTGGATGAGCACAATAGAAGGACTGGATTTGACGGCCACTGAGACTGCGCTGTTGAACGACAGCGAGCTGTCGTCACTGATTGCTCTGACAGTAACAAGGCGCTGATCGTCTGGAAATGTTGGTTTGGGAAGGCGTTGGCATGGAACCGAAATAAGGAACTCTTGTGGGGTGCCTAAAACAATAACTAATTTATTAACTAACTAAATCCTGCAGTTGAGGAAAGAGCAATGTCTACTCTTGTGTCTACGTCGGTCATGTTTACACTAGAAACTTCCGATGGCTTGTTGACAGCAGGGGTGGCCAAATTGGGATATTAGGCTTTTGCCTTGGTGTGGCACCAAGAACGCATCCTGATGCCCACGGAAATGACATACCTACGCGGACACACCTGCGCAAGACTAGTTTGAGGCTACCTGCCTGTATCTACCTAACTATACCTACCTAACTACATAGTATATATATATATATATATATATATATATATATATATATATATATATATATATATATATATATATACTTATGTATGATCATGGTGTACATACGATCATGATGTCTTGTGTTCAGTCCGCAGTCGTGACGTCACCGTCTACCTAAGTATGGTGTGATAGCTTAGTTGGTTAGAGAGTCATCTTATTGAATGTTTGCATCCGGGACCTTGAAGGTTCGCAAGTTTAAGTCACAGTGATGGCGAGCTATGGCCTACTTTCCTTAAGCAAGAAACTAACACACAATTGCTTCTCTCGATTCAGGAGTCTAAATGAGTACCAGCAGAAATGCTGGGGAGAAGAAAAGAACCCACTGAAAGATGGACATCAGGCTGAAGAGGCATTTCTCGGTAAATATAACCAGTCTCCTTCTTTTTTCTTCTTCTTCTCCTTCTTCTTCTTGTTCTTTTTCTTGTTCTTGTTCTTCTTGTTGTTGAGTGACTTCAAACTTTGGTGCCAAATCTTCGCTTGTTTGGTGCCCAAGACCAGCCTCTGTTACCGCTTCTGGCACGTCCATAGCGCAAGTTGACCACACGAGTTGTCTGCTTGACCGTGTTCAAAACCTCAAAACCACACGACAACCGGTGTACTGACCGTGTTCAAAATCTCAAAACCACACGACATCCTGTGTACTAACCGTGTTTAAAACCTCAAAACCACACGACATCCTGTGTACTAACCGTGTTCAAAACCTCAAAACCACACAACATCCTGTGTACTGACCGTGTTCAAAATCTCAAAACTTTTCGTTTCCTATTGCCACGCTTTACCACAGCAAAACAAAGAAGGAAACTACACTACTTGCACGTTATTTATGTCTTTTAGTGCGAGTAAATGATTGCTTATATTAATTAAATGGTGCTGCCGTTCATCCACTAGTAGGCACACCTCTAGATGAGCTGTTCAGCTTGTTATCAGATTTCCCACCTTTCATGGTAACGGATTCCAAATGAGTCGCACTAGTCACTATAGAATTCGTCAATCTGACCCAAGCATGCAGTGTTGCTCCATGACGACAATCACTTGATCCTTTAGTCTTCTTTGCTAGTTTGGTTGACAGATTTCTAAGCTATATAAATTGCGGTTTCTGTACGAGAACGTTTACGAAAATGCAAGTCGGTGGATCTCCAACCCATTGATTTTCCAAATTCAAAGACTAACTAGAAGCCGTTTTACAATCGTTTTCTAATCTCTGGCCGTAATCGCCACGCCCTTTAGTGCGGCGCCTCGCAAGTGGCAAGACATGATGGTGTTGACAGTCGGCAATGTACTGTGTACTACAATTATCCTGACACAAAAGACGTCGTGGGTTCAGAACGAGTTGTTTCTCAGTCCATCGCAAGACTCTGCTGTCATACACCATGCCGCATACCAAGAAAACAATAGCTAATAGACTATTCTTTCTGAACAATGTAGTACGTTCGTCATACCAGAGAACATACCCTATACCAGTAGCTACACGTCACACCTAGCCACTGAAAACCTCTCTCTAGATTGTTGAAACATTTAACTTTGCAACAGTCTGTTCATGCACGAATTCATCTTACCTTCTTCAACATCTACTGTGTCTGATCTGTACAAGACAACTCCATTGGCGTCTTCCACTACCAATCGTGTCGCGATTGCAGACGATCCCACGTCGAAGACTGAGACAACCACCTTCTCGTCTTTGCAACACTGCACCACTCTCGACAGTGCAACAAAATAGTCCCTGCAACAAACAACAGTAGAAACACGAGTAAAGCAAATCTGTCTCGATCAAAACGTACCCGCTCTGAACGGTGGAAATGCAACATAGAACAGAGAGAACGCATAGCAACCGTCCGTTGAAAGCCATCGTAACTGCAGCCAGCCAATCCCTTGAGAGATACACTGCAAAAGAGCACCTCTGTTTGCGCTTATATATGCAGCCAACGATTATTTTAATTAACCTAGTGGCGGTAATTAGCCTCGTACCAGACCCTCTCGCGTCGTCGTGCCCAGTTTCCGTATTCGGCGTTGTCTTGTTATATGGGAACCGGGCACGACGGCGCAAGAGGGTCCGCTACGAGGCTATCGGTAAATATATTCCAAAAGTTATCGCCTAGATGGCCATGTGCATGTCAGGTAAGCAGTCACTTATCAGAAAACGGCTTGGCTAAAATGGAAGTGTGGTGTGGCCCAAACAGAAAGTGTGGTTTGGAGAATGTACCAAACAGGAAGTGTGGTGTGGAGGATGTCACTAACGGAAGTGTGGAGTGAAGAGTGGGCAAAACGGAAGTGTGGTGTGAAGAGTCGCAGTGTAGGTAGAGGTAATGTGAATACAAAATTCATAAAAATTGCTGTGCATTTTATAGCTTAGATTATTTCTAGCTATTCAGTAGCACAATCAAAATACTCTCCCTCTAAAATCAGGGTTTTAGATCAGCATGTTTAGGCATAGCTGCCCACTACGCCTTCAACACACCGCTACCCCTTCAATGTACTGGCTAGGCATAATGTCTCTGTTCATACCTGTGGAACGTTTATCAACAGCGATAATGAGGGAGAAGATGGAGACTTGTCAATCATGAGTCTCAATTGCATACCTATAGTATTGTAATTGGATTTGTTGCGTAGTGTAATTAAGTTAAGAATGTAATCTATACCTTACTATCTGTCTGCCTCAGTGTGATTTGTAGAGACTGAGTTTCAGCCAGAACACCAAAAGCAAACGGCTTACAAAAGGTATGATCCTAGACCACTCCACAAAGCAGTGTAAATTTTTATTTCAAAAATGTTACAGACAACACCAACATGCCACGCCCACGTGCCAAACTCATGTTCCACGACCATACTGCTATACTCCTTCCCAAAATCCTGGCTAGAACCCTGAAAATGCAATATAGTACTGTACCGGCCAACAACTTGCACAATCATCTACTTATGTTGTAAATCATATACTCAATATTCGCTAGTTTAAAAGCTTCTTTGAAACATGTCCCTAGACAAACGAACAACACAAGCAAGCATCCAAGGGCTAAAACCAGCAATAAGCTATCATTTTTCATTTTGGTAACATACTACCTTTACAACTGCCAACTGTTGACAAGCCAAAAGTGAAGCAAAATTACTTCACATTCAGCACATAGAGCACAAAAAAACGTTAGAGAGAAATCTTCTAACCTAGCATGAGGTCTCAGTAGTGGAAATAAAGCTCGGCACACATTAAGTGTACCAGTGAAGTTGACACAAACTGTTTCTCGAGCTTGCTCTGCCAAAGAAGCAGTGCTTGCTGGCTAAAGAAGCACCAACCATAAATATAGTTATCTTCATTCAGTTGTTGATCATACATGTAACAGCTGACTTTGTAGGAAATAGCTGCATTATTCACCAAGACGTCTAAGCCCCCATATTTCTTTACAAGAAAATTTTTGAACTCCTGAATGCTTTTGGAATTTGATATGTCAAGCTGCTGGTAAATGACTCTTATGCCTTGTTTCTCCAAATCAGTTTGAGATTGTTGTCCTCTAGAAGGATCACGAGCTGCAACAAAAACCAACTACAGTTAATTGTGACCAAAATATTCAAATGCTTCACAATCAGTTATCTTGTTATCTGCATTGTCTTCATACAAAAAGATTTACTCATTTAACAACAATAACATCATTACGTGCCAATAGATGTCTCAGTTAATTTTGTGTAATCAAGACAAACACTTAATAAATGCTGTCACAGATAGACTGATTTAAAGACAGACATGCAAGGTTGAAATCGACAGACAACATTGCCACAAACAGACAGCTATACAAAAAGCTAGACAGCTAGCAGTAATAGCGGTAGCGGATACAGGAGACACACGGAGCAACACACGCGACCCCTCTGAATGATGCTAAACTACAGAGCATACTGACTCAGCCTACTATGTTTAGCTATGTAAGTGAACTGTACTACGTTTGATGTACTGCTGATCAAGCTGTTTCAGGAATCCCCAGTGCATGAGCTCTCCTAGCTACGCCACCTCAATTCTGACTTCCAGCTCTGAGACACTTGCCTCACACTTCATCTGATCACATAGCTGTCACGTTTTCTGCACGTGTCACGCATTCTACATGCACGTGCCAACGAAGCCAGGTCGAGTTGAATGTACTATAAGCCACTTACCCGTGCTAAGTTTGAAGTCTTGATTTCTGCTCTACACACAATGTCGACTCATTCTATCTCCGTTTTCTTAAAAACCACATGCACTCTTTTGACAACATTCTCTGTGAATTGGCTTCAAACCTGACAGCGCTGAACACAAAGCGCTACTTGACCATAATGGTGGTTCACACAGTCTAAGTGGACCAGCCCAAGAGGGGCCTGCAGCGGTCTATGTTTCGTCACGACACAATTGCAGAACAGCTTGTACCAGAAGATGCACAAAATTTGTGCTCTGTTGCTGTTGTTGGAGATGGCAAATGTCTCTTCAGGGCATTTTCTACTCTGTTTAGCAGAAAGGAGAGAAAAGATTACGTTGATCTAAGGGTCCGTACAGCCATTGAGTTATACACTAATACCTTGGTTATCCGGCCCTCAAAGTTCCGAGGACATCGATCTACCGTGGAGTCCCAGCGATCACGTGTGAAAACTTCTTTACATAAAGGCGGATGAGCAATTTTGCATCCACAGAAATGGCGACTAGTGGAGGCAGTCTGTCCTTACACTTGAGAAAAAGAGAGAAATCTAGAAAGGGAAGTCTCAATGTCGTGTAGCTGAGATTTTTGAACTGCCAAAGTCAACTGTTGGAAACATTTGGAAAAATCGAGGAAAGATCATGTTCGGTGCAGAGGACTCAACTGTCGCCAAGCAGCAGTGTAGTCTCACGTAGCCATACCCCTTTCCGCCACGTCCTACTTCCGGGCGAAATGGGGTCTGGTGACAGCCTTTGATGTCACCGTGTAATGCGTAGCCTGAAATTGGCTATCTAAAGAGACCGAATTTGGTTTCTTAGGCCCTGTCCGCACTGGCAACTAAATCACGATCCAATCTCGATAAATCCAATCCACATCGCAAGGTGGTTTCGATCAGGATCAGGTTGAATCCAATTAGAAATTATGGGCGTTACCTCCACGTACACTACGCGTGTAGTAAAAAAACTAATGCTCCTCATTTGTTTTTGTTCTCGCTCACCTTACGTCGCTGCATCAACACTTTACACAAGCAAAGAAGCTACATGTACACATCGGTCATCAGTCACGTGATATCCTATGTCAATTAGCTTCTCTTGTTTCATACAGAACAACTCGAAGACTACGCATACGGCTAGAGTCGCAACTGAGACTGAATGCGAATACATTGGATGGATGAAAACGCACTCGATACTGTTTGCTGTTTTGACGTCTAGAGCGGCCGTGGACAGTCCAGACCCGCTGGATACGAGCGAGGGAATTCGCTAGGAAATCACAGCTATTTGGTCGCAAGTTGTCGTAGCATTCACGCATAATCTGCCTCCAATTCACCGCTAGTTCTTTGCCAAATCACAGCAAACTCATACCAAACTCGGTGAGAATTTACGTAGAAGTTTTGTAGGTTTTTGTGAGCAAATTCTCGTAGGAATCGCCTAGAACTCATGGAGAATTCGCGCACGCTTCATGGGAATGGACTGCATATTCACACCGAATTCGTGTGGGGTTCACGCGAATGGAGTGTGAATTCACACCGTATTTGACGTGAGTTCCTACCGTATTAGCAGTGTACTGATGGAGAACTGACGTACAAACAATCCGACCAGATTACTCGCAGGTTTCACTAAACGCATTTATTTCAATTAGAAATTGCTACTCATGCACATACACCATTTCAAAATGCTAAACGTTCTTTTTTGCTCTCTGATACCGGCACTTGTCACCTAAGGCTTTGTTCAGTTTCTGATGGACGCTCTTCAGCGTTTCCCCTGGCTGGAGAGGGAATGCAGTGACACAGTGACCTATAATTATAATCACATATGTAAGCATACACGTACTGTCAGATTTCTAATGCCAGATATACAATCTCTAGCAAACCCAGAAATTCACCCAGCACACAAGACTTTCTCAAGTTTCCAAAAGTGCCAGTGAAGCTTACTTAATGCTGAGAATTGCCCACACAACTGATCTCTGCATTGGCATGAGCTTAGTGAAAGAAACTCAAAATACACAGTGTATGCAAGTGCTAGTGTGATGGCTTGAAGGAATAGGAAATTAAGTTAATGATCTCTACACCAATGTTACGTCAGTCCCCTACTGTACCAGTTTCTGAAAAACCTCTATAGTATTGTCGGTCCCTTTCAAGTGTTGTTAGCCTCCTTTTCTGTGTAAAAACATTGAGATCTTCTATTATGTCTGTAGCAAGACAATTTGACACTGAACAATTCCACCATGCTCCAGGTTTCAACATCCAACAAACCAAGCACATAATAGTACGTCAGATTCGGATGCATTCTTCTTAACTAAAAACAGCCGTCAAACAATAAAAGTTCTACACAATTTTATACATCATGCAGTGTATTATCTAAAGCTTACACAGCAGGAAATTATGGATTTGCTATTTTGCAAATTATAACGTAGTGATGATACAGACAACTTACTTCTCAAAGCATCCATCTTTAGCTGATCCAGCTGCCTCTCATTAGCTCTGTTGCCAATACCGGACACAGCTTGTTCTTCTTTGGCAAAAAGAACATCAAGTAGTGCCCTTGCCAGCTCCACTCGAGAGGAAGATGCTTCAGCTGCCCTTAGACTTGTAAATAAAGAGGTTACGCCATATCTCTCATCACCAACAAAGACTATATATACCAAGAGAGACACCAATAACCTTCCTAACAGTACATTACTTTATTAGTACTTGTAACCTGTAGAAGGCTGTCCTTGTCCTGCGGGTATGCCATCAGACAATGGGGTCAACTCATCCTGTTGCACAAAACGTTGCGGAGGGGGAGTGGAAGTACAAGAGGAGGCAGCAGTGGCAATAGGAATACTACAAGAAGAAACTGGCAGAGCAGCTGAATCAAGAACAAGGACAACAGGAGAAACAGCAGAAGATTCCAGCTATACACTCTAAAGTGTAATCTGTTAATGAATTATGTCTTCCTTTTCTAACTGCACGTGTACTTGCCTTTTTGGATTTGCAGGTGAAAAGCAAGTTTGAAACTTTCTGAATGGAGTCATTTGAGATTGAAGAGGTTCTTTAATTTCTGTCATATCAGCAAGCAGAATGAGTACTGACGTCTCCAGTGCACTTAATTTTATCTGCAAGACACAACAGACAATAGTACATTACGTAGAGAGATGTCTATGTATTTATATGTATATTTATCATATATAGTATACACGAACTGTCTTATTTGTACATGAGCAAACAAATGAGGCAGGTAACTAGCGAATTAATTTATCACATTAAGGTAGACAAAACAAGTCAACTATCTATTCCAAATAAGAAGATTGGATTGCAAGAGCTAGATAACCTGTACAAGAGAAATCACCTCAGGCAATTAATGATGCACTAACTCATTGAAACACTTAATTTATTTGTCATTCTAAGTCCAAGAGAAGTCACGTAAACTTCAAAACGTATTGTCACTCAAGTCGTAAATATGTCTGTGTAAATTATGGGAAATGACTTTCAGGTTTTGGGTGGCAGTCATGCAGACACTATGGACAAAGTCATTTTAAATTTAGATATGTCTGAAACACTAACTTTTAAAAACAAGGCACAAGACCCTATATATATATATATATATATATATATATATATATATATATATGTAAATATATATATATAGTTAGTCGTTAAAATCTTACTGTAAACCACTCATGGTACTATTGGTTGGTAACAATGATCTAGCTCCTACCAATTAAGACTTGTAAGATTACCATGCATGCACTACATTATTCAGACTATAGTCAGTCACTTTTCAGAGACAAAATGATACCAGAAACATGCAATTTAAGGCCTCTTTTACAGTTTGTGCATATACACTACTAACTGCACTTCAATACAAAGATTCATATGTGGGCACACATGCATATATGCAGTACCTTGACATCCTCACATCCACTGCATTTAGCTTACGGTCTCTGAGCCATATTCCACTAAAATAAAAAGAGCTTTGCTATACTAGGCTGTATTACCATGTAATAACTTCATACCAGTAGTAGGACTCTTGAAGTTGAAAGGCTTCTTCCTAGTAATACTTGAGACGTCTCTCTGTTTGGCATCATCAAACATATATGATCAATACTTAATTGTGTAAAATAAGTAAAGTGATGTCCCCACCCTTTCTGTGTCTGAGTCAGACTCCTCTCTACTGTCCTTGTAAACTGACTCTGGAAACTGCTATTCAAATAAAACACAACAGAGATCTTTTGTTATACACTCAGGCATGTGTACAGCATTCCAACATGCAATTAACGTACGTACCTCCACATCATCTAGAATTTGCTGACTCGAACACCTCGCCACAGTATCTTTGAAGTTCTTTCTTATTTTTTTCTTCGACTGCACGTTGAACAATTAATCAAACCTCACGGGTACTGTAGTCCATCAAATTCTAGATATGTGATACATACCTCGTAGTTCAACGATCTTTCGGCCTCTGACTTCAATGCTATACATGCAGGATCAAACTAAAGCAGCTGATCGAGGTTATTACAATCTGCAAGTTTACTTTGTTCCCGTGTAATAGGTCTAACGGAGAGCACACGGCAAGAATAGGGCTTCTCGTTGGGAGAATAAATGCACCACACTCTGTCGTTGACCGACATCGAAGACATGTCCAATTGATTCCCAGCCTTGTCTGTGATCTTGTAAGGGTCAGTGATTCTTTCCTTCACCCCATCAATGTCGTAGAGAACAGTTACCTCATACTGTTCCGCTATAAACATGCAAACAGACGTTGAGTGAGTCGATCGATCCTGCTAGAACGTGGACGGACGAACAGACAACCTGTGCGCATCACGTACCATCATAATCGTACACGAAGTCAGAATCCGTCAAAGTTTTTTTCGAAGCACGTTTTCTGCCGGCCATATGGTTGAGCAAGCTGCAGATAGATACAGTACACAGTCGGAGATCGCGATCGAACTATAGCTTTCCAGCCGCATGGTCGGAACACCTCGCAGAAGACGTAATCTAATGAGGTCGGCAATACAGCCATTGGCTAAGAATTAGCACATCCATGCGATATCGAATAGTTTCAGAGCCGTGAAAAGTACAACTATAGGGGCTGACCTGGCGGCAATCAACAACCATTTCTCACGTCGTATATTTCATCAATGCGCATTGATCGGTCAGCTCCGACCTAAACCTACGTCTCCAAGATATGGCAGCTGAAGACTGGGTCGATGAACTATTCTTCGATGCAGATGGTGAGGAATCGGACGTGGAGATCAACAAGAATTGTGGTCAACAAAGACGTCGGAAAAATTATAGGCACTTGGACTCACCACGTAAACTAAGACGGTGGTTTTCTCGAAAGAAATACAACAAGAAATCCAGAAGTCAACTTGACGATTTACTTGAAGGAATCTCAATTCATCATGTACAGATTATATAGGGCGTTGCTGTTCGTGTGACCATTGTAACTCCGCCTTTATTGTGTTGATTTCCTGTTGACCAACGTCACACTAAAGGCTTTGTTTTGCTTCGACAAAATGCGCATGAAAACATTCGACGATAACTGCTCTTTCGAATGAACCTATTCTCGGTTTTGTGCGCTGCAAGGATTTTGAGATATGCTAACCTGTGATTTATGGTGAGACGTCACCGCACCCACTTGTCCCTCATGACTTGTCTTTTACGTACAGTACGCCAAGACGACACTGTAGCCAATCAGAAATTCGCTTGGTATGGCACACATTCTGTTTGTTGTAGTGGGACAGCTGTCTAGAAGGAGAGCTGGTACTATGGCTAGGTTAGTTGCAAATTGCGTGTACGTCTTTTCCTTTTTTCTGTTCTTCTTTTGTTATGCTCTCTCCAGAGGGAGCTGTACCTTTATTGAGTTGCTAAAGAAATATCTATTATGTCGTCATCGCTCTCTCGGTATAGGATAGGTGGGGTTCGTCTAAAGTCTGTACGACATGCAGAATTAATGTTGCTTGCTAACTTTTTAAGTAGATGCATAATTTTGTATCTGTTTACATTGGATACAGGATGAGAATGATGGCAACATCAATCTGGTTGATCCAAAACCTAGTTGCTCATCGTCATTGTTGGATTTACACAAAGATAAATCAGAGAGTTTGTGCAAAGATACTCCTAGCCAAAGCAACGATAATTGTTCTGATAGTGTTGCTCATAATTCGAGAGATCAGTCAGATGATTCATTTCCAGTTCAAAGTAATGATGCCAGTGATAAATCAGACTTTTCAGAGACTGTGTATCTTTCATTTCTTTTTGACATGGATATTGAAGATGACATTTCTTGCAATGCACAAGGTCTACGTGAGAAATTGTTCTCTGGTTGCCCAATCTCATGTCAGACAAGCGTTATTTTGGTCATGTCACTGATATGTCATCACAAGCTGACAAATAGGGCTGCACAAGATCTAATACAGTTGTTGTTGTGTCATTTCCCGACTGACCACCACCAAAGTTTTCCCTCTTTGTATACTCTGAAAGCAAGGTTTGCAAGTCTTGTTGGGAAAACACCTAATGGATCAAGAAAAATCAAATACTGCACCCAATGCCATTCTTTTTTGAGCAACGAAGATTTGTGCATAACTTGTACAAATGTTGAAAATACACCAGTTGGAGAATTTACTAAATTGGACATTCAACAGCAAATTCAGCAACTCTTCAGAAGTATATAATTGCATCAATATTATATATTGCATTAATTATATTGCATTGATGGCATTGAATTCAGTGTAAGTCTCTCTTTCCATGTAGACAAAACATTTGTTTCGCATTTGAATGACAGATTTAAGATTGCTGCAACTGACCAAGTGTCAGATATCTGCTCGGGAAAAGGGTACCGGAAACACGTTGTCGCTGGTGGAGTTTTACAATCCACTTACAACATTTTACTAACACTTAATACAGATGGTGTTTCCATGTTTAAAAGCTCAGCAAAGTGCAGCTTATTGCAGTTGCAAGCAGCAATTTAAAGTCTTGGAGTTTTTATACAGATCAAGTCAGAAACAGACTGCACAATGACCATGCAAGACACGATTGCGAATGGTTCCGTTTCTCAGCCAAAGTCTATTTATATAGTACTCAGATCCTGTCATAGGTTTCAGGCTAAACAACAATTCGCATTTTATGAGCATACATTAAAACGTACTGACAGTGGTAAACAACAACTAATTTCGTTCTAACTGCTGCAAATGCTCCAAGAATAAAATACCAAATGACGCAACTAAACTGAAAAACGCAGTGCTTAAGCTATAGTTTAGACAAAAGTGCTGCACTAACGATAAGTAATGAGATAGAATGGAAATGCTTTGTCGTTATTGCAGGTGATGTAGGCACGGCTACTGCTTCTGACGCCTGTAACGGTATCGTATCTTACTGTGTGACTGCTGGAAGATCTTTTATCTGGTGGCATTCGCAGAGATTTATCGCCAAGGAGATTGATAGACTCTCCAGTTAGGACTTTAGCTAAAAACTTCTGCTTTCCCACAAAACTTCTGTAACAGAAACCGTCACAATAGCTTGCGTTCTTTGCAAAGTAGCAACCCCAACCCCATTTTCCAGCGCAAAATCTCATGTCAAAGCCTTCACTCAAGTAGATTTTTGCAGAATTTGTTGAGCTTGTTTCATAAAACAATTTTTTTTCTTTGACACTGTCCTCGTTCTTTTCTCTCATGCGTTCCATGTGTTGACAATACTTACGCAACAACCAAACATTTTGAAATCGTTCAAGTTTGACAATTTGAACCTAAACATTTACCCAGAAAACATTACATGGGCCAACATTGGTGGCTACAGAGATAGCGTGCGAATGCCGTTACCTTGGGCATGCTTTCACGCATTCTGTTTAGAACACGTCTGTATTCTTCTTCTGCAGGATTGACCAATTTTAAATTAGGCTGGTTGGGATCAACAGGTAGCTCCCATTCAGGAGGTGGATTCCATTCAGGCTGCTTTGAGGACTGCTGGAGTTGAATAATTTTTTTCTACAAATCATTTAACACGTTTATAAATTGTAACACCTGTTTAACGAGAAGACACAGTCTGACTTTTGGGTTACCAAATAAAGGAATTTTGGGTAGGGTTAATTAATTACTGGGGTAGGATTGCTGTATATATATATATATATATATATATATATATATATATATATATATATATATATACGCCGGTTGTGTAGAGTGAATTAGTGTGTGTGATTTGGAAGTTGTGGTGACTAAGCACGTAAGGTGAGTGTGTATCATCGACCCAGATCGTCGTCGAACGTCGTAGCGCGGCACGTATTCGCATATCAGGCGGGAAAGGAAAAGCGAAAGGAACGTGTGCCGTAAACGTTGCAGCAATTTGAGAAGTGAGACGAGGGTCACAAGTAGAAGAGTGTGGAAGATGAGTGTGTAAACTCAAGTACATAGAATGGAGCGATTAATTGAAATGGGAGAGAGAATGGGCCTGAGTGGCGAAGCGCTGCAAGCATTCGTGACAGAGCAGCAATCAATTGAAAGAGAAGAGAGATAGAGAGAAAGAGACTTGAAGAGGTTACAGTTAGAAGCCGACGCGAGAGAAGCGGATCGTCAGCAGGAGTTGGAGATGAAGAAAGTAAAAAAGGAATCGGCCGCAGAAGTGGAGATAACCAGCGAGCCAGGAGTTGGTAGTGATAAAAGACCAAGCAAGTTTCCTAAATTACCGTCTTTTGACGAAAGTAGTGATGAAATAGATAGCTACTTGCAACGTTTTGAGAGGTTTGCAAAGAGCAACGGTTGGCCCGACTCTGAATGGGCAACAGCTTCAAGTGCGTTGCTCACTGGTAAGGCTTTAGACGTGTATTCTAGAATGCCGGACGACGCTGCTCTCAACTTCGTTTTACTGAAGGAAGCCTTAATCAAGCGCTATGACGTAACGACGGACGGATAGCGCAACAAATTTAGGAAGTGTCGCCTGAAGCTGTACGAGAACCCGGAGCAGTTTATTACTCGGTTGAATACGTATCTTGACAAATGGATCTTGTTGTCTCATACTGCAGACACATCGAACGGCATCAAGGACCTGTTCATAAGAGAACAATTTATCAACGCATGTCCAAGAGATTTAGCAGTGCATCTTCGTGAGAGAGATATCCAATCTTATGGAGTTAGCGCAGGTAGCGAAGAGATTTTTGACAGCCCATAACCGCAAGTTCTACTCTGTCCTGACGACACATCAATCAAAAGCCCTCTCTGGCTTCAGGGGAAGCCAACTGTGCTCAACCTAAGGAGTCATCGCCGGATAATTCAAGCGTTCAGTGCTACCTTTGCAAGAAATTCGGTCACAAAGCGTCGGAATGCAATTTTAGACCTAGAAGAGTGTGTTACATATGCAGCAAACTGGGGCATGAGACAAGAGACGGCTGGTCTCATCAGCGTGGGACCGCCGGTGATGCGAAGTCAAAGCAGAAAGCGGTGACGGCCATAAGGAAGCTTCAGCATAAACAGGGAATTCAGCAAGAGGTTCGAACGAGAGGGTCAGAAGATGTAAGCGCCAAGTGTTCTTTATCAAGGGTTCAGTCGCAGTTTGCTCCTGTCCCTGACCTATTCCATTATTATCCTAGGAGATACTTAGTGTTGGATTCAGGAGAGAGAGTTCCTTTCGTCAGCAGCGCCGGAATACGGAAGCGGACTAATCGTGCGGAGATGCCCATTGTTGAAGGAAGGGTGGGTACACCAAGGTCGAGACGCTGCGAGACACTGGATGCAGTGGAGTGATCATCAAGTAGCAATTTGGTAAGAGAAGATCAGTACACGAGAGAATACGGCTTTATCCAATTGGTCGATAACACTGTCAGGAGAGTGCCGATAGCTCGTGTTGAAATTGACACTCCCTACTTGTCGGGTACAGTAGAGGCTTTGTGTTTACAAACCCCAATATGTGATGTAATTATAGGCAACGTCCCAGGGGCGAGAAGAGCAGAAGATCCAGATGCCAATCATCATTTGGCTGAAGTGGCGACCAGAGCTCAGGCGAGGTTGGGAAGAGACACTGTCCCATTGCGAGTTCCAGAAGCGAGGCAGTCGGTTGCGATAGACAGGGAGCTTTTGATGCAATTGCAAAGGGGTGATGACACGATCAAGAAGTACAGGCAATTTACAGAGCCCAAGACCAAGGAACAACTAGTTGTGACTTATGAAGTGAAGAATGACATCCTTATCGATCATACGCTCATCCTAGATTCAATGGTGGAGTGCCAGTAAAGCAAGTGGTCGTTCCTAGACCGCTCCGTCGCAAAGTTATGGAATTGGCTCACGATTTTATCTTGAGTGGCCATTTAGGATCAAAGAAAACTGCTGACAAAGACTTCAGCAACGTCTATTGGCCTGGAGTGAGAAAAGACGTGTCACAATTTTGCAAGTCATGCGAAGTTTGTCAGCGTACGGACTAAAAAGGAGATTGTGCCACAGTACCGTTGCAGAGTACTCCTTTGATATATGTTCCTTTCAAAAGAGTTACAGTAGACATAGTAGGACCGACCTTCCCTCCTAGTAATGCTGGACACCGGTACATCTTGACGTTCATTGACTATGCTACCAGATACCCAGAAGCCATCCCATTTAAGACTATTAGTACCGAATCGTTGGCTGAGGCTCTTGTTGGCATCTATAGCCGAGTGGGAGTGCCAGAGAAAGTGCTAAGTGACCTAGGCACCCAATTTATTTCTGATTACATGAAACAAGTCTTTTGATTGTTGAGTATACGCCAACTCACCACCACACCATACCACCCAATGTGCAATGGTCTGGTGGAGAAGTTTAATGACACACTGAAGACGATGTTAAGACGCTTGTGTACGGAGAAGCCTAGGCAGTGGAACCGGTATATAGACGCACTCTTATTTGCGTATCGAGAAGAACCTCACGAGTCTACAGAGTTTTCGCCCATTGAACTGATTTATTGAGGAACAGTGCGGGGTCCTATGCATATTCTTCGCCACCTATGGACACAAGAAGGAGATGATGTGGACATGCGGACGAGCTACCAATACGTTACCGAGCTAAGAGAAAGACTCGATGACACGTTACGGATAGCTCGCGAGGAGTTACAGAAGGCCCAGCGACACCAGAAAAGGTATTACGATCTGAAAGCTAGACATCGCGAACTGTCGGTGGGTGACAGAGCCTTTGTTCTTCTAGCTATGGACACGAACAAACTATTAATGAAATGGAAGGGGCCCTATGTAGTGAACGAGAGAGTCGGATTGAATGACTACAGAATTTACGTCGACGGCAAAACCAAGGTGTATCACATCAATCTTCTGAAGAGATTCCACGAACGGGAGAAGGAAGCATTTTGTTCCAAGGAAGAAAACAAGGGAGGACCGGTGTTAAACACTGTTTGTTCCGCCGTCGTTGAAGCAACGGAAAGGGTGACGGGAGAAGCAGTGACTAACGATGAGTTGCTTGACTTGTGCACTTGCTTGGCTACTGAGACCTTTGATGACGTTAAATATGGGAGCGAGTTAAGTTCCGAGCAGGTGTCGGAAGCAGCGAGACTGGTAAAGGAATTTGAGTGCGTGTTTACAGATCTTCCTGGAACAACGAATTTGACGGAACATCGCATACGGATGACGGCTGATATACCAGTGCACTGTAAACCATACGTCGTCCCCTCTGGTGTACGCAAGTCTTTGCAAGAGGATATCCAAAGGATGATAGACATGAACGTCATACGCCCGTCGGAGTCGCCGTACTCATCGCCTGTTGTCGTGGTTCGCAAACGTAATGGATCACCAAACCGCTGCAATACCTAAACAGGGCAAAGTACATAAACGACCGTATCATGCGCTGGGCCCTGTATTTGCAAGGATTCAACAGAAAGATCAAAACTATTAAGGGACGAGAAAACAATGCAGCTGACTTTTTGAGCCGTTCGATTGACAACGTTGATAATGAAGATGGAGCAGAAACTTGTGAAGTTTCGACTCGAGAGGGTGTGGTGTAACACGTGTCTAACGAGAAGACACAGTCTGACTTTTGGGTTACCAAATAAGGAAATTTTGTGTAGAGTTAACTAATGACTGGGGTAAAATTGCTGTATATATATATATATACGCCGGTTGTGTAGAGTGAATTAGTGTGTGTGATTTAGAAGTTGTGGTGAATAAGCATGTAAGATGTGTGTGTATCATCGACCCAGATCGTCGTCGAACGTCGTAGCGTGGCACGTATTCGCATATCCTTTGAGAAGACCGTTACATAAATTAATTAAAGGGGAACTCCCACGAAATTACAAGTAACGTTCTCATGATAGTACTAAGTGCCCTGACTCTATTGGTACCTTTCTTTCTTAATACAACTCTTTCTGAACGGAGAAATTGAGCTTCGAACATGGGGGCGTAACCTTATGGCAGTCGCCATTTTGAAATGATGACGTAGCAATATCTTACTCGCGTATGTTGCTCTGTGTAGCGAGGATATATCGAGGGTCAGTCAGAATTTGAAAGGATGTAGCATCTAATAACACAGTATCTTGGATGCTCACTAAGAACGTCCTTGGGTGTGAGCCGTCTACGATGCGTGGTAATGTCATTTACTATTACCTCAGGCCATACACGTACAAGGTTGACTAGGCGGAACAAATGCCGTGACTGAAAACGACCTGATACGGTCACACTGACTGAATAGGGCATGTTGTAATGTGCGAGTAGAGACTATAATTTCACTACGTAGAAGTAATATTGCAGCTAGTCTACTGCCGTTGACTTGTGAGTTGTCCATTACATTACAAAGAATGGTTTACTGTATTGTGTTCGGTTGCAACAACAAGGACGGAGATTTTGGCAAGTGTGAACACAACGAATTGTCACTTGAAGAGAGCCAACGAAAGCAGTGGTTAAAGAAATGTTCTCCTGCACATGATGCACTGAAGTCGGTAGTCCTAAACAAGAAGCTTTTGAAAGACCTTGAAAAGCTAACGGACTTCAGCCACACTGGTAATTTGGAAGTTTACCATGCTCTTCTCACTAAATATTGTCCTAAGAGGCAACATTTCAGCTACAAGGGGATGCTTGCAAGAACACAGCTGGCTGCACTTGATCATAACCACAACACAGGAAGAAGGCAAGCTACCACTAGCAGTGAAGAAGTGAGATACAAGGTGGTTTTTCCCAAACCTACCAAGATCTGGGTTGCAAACCCCATCATTGAATCAAAGAGCTACGGCTCTCTGCAAGGAATCCTTAAAGCAGTTTTAAATAAACGACAGCTGAATCCACAACCTCTTCGAAAACACAAAGCCAGACAACCTCCAGTGATTTTACCAGCCAACATTGCCACCTGTGAAAGACAACTCAAGGAAACTGTTGTTAGTGCTCGTAAAACAAGATTTACATAGAACATACAACCATGGCATATAAACGCTATAGCATGTATAAGATGGGACATTAGTTGACACAGATTCTTAGAATTAGGTAGTTACAAGCATTATTGTCAAAATCATGTCTAATCATGATGCTCCCTAAACCCCACGTACACTTCGTCTTCTTCTGGGAAAGATCTTCTAATAGCAAAACTACACATGATGGTATGACCATTTTAGCACGCCTGTCCAGTCTCGTAGGAACCCAACGTGTGAACTGCCTGTATGCTGTCGACCTCAAAAGCCTGTAAAGTGAAAGACAATAAACAAAATGGCAATACCGTACGCACTTGTATTAAGAAACCTGTGATTTAGAGGTTCTGTGAAGGAATCTTCAGTGACATCTACCACTGCGGACACAGCATTGTGCAGAACGTCGTAGTTGAGGCAGACAAGTTCAAAAGTTGCGTGTTCTACCACACACCGTAAACCACAGAGTCTCTAACTTAGCGCGTCAAACTCTTGGCAGCAAAGGCAGTGGGCATGACAACACACTGACCGCATGTGCACCAGTCTGAGTTGACCAAGCGCTCGGGGATTTCGTCCCCTGTGTCCGAATCAATTTCATGAGAGTTTCCCGAACTCGAACTGCTCTCAGCGTCATCACATTCGGGCTCAAAACTGTACGGAAGCTACGCCATATACTCTGATGACAACACATGCGCAATCGGTAAGATATTCGTACGTCATCATCTCAAAATGGCGACTACCATAGGGTTACGCCCCCACGTTGGAAGCTCAATTTCTCTGTTCAGAAAGAGTTCTATTAAGAAAGAAAGGTACCAATAGAATCAGGCTACTTAGTACTATCATGAGAACGTTACTTCTATTTTCATGGGAGTTCCCCTTTAATTGTTGCTAATTTAGATAATTGATACTTGTAAGTCTTGTAAAAATTTGTCTACACGATTCTTAAACCCTCCAACTGTTGCAACTGAAGGTCTACTGTCGGGTGATTGTGCAAATGTAATTCTTAACCCGTACGCTTCGCCATATTGCTTGATTACCATTTGTATGCTAGTTGATAAAGTGTTACGAATAGTTACCTCTTTTGTTTTTATTGTCTCTCTAATCAACGCAGTTAAATCCACTACTCCCGCCTTAACATCAAGTGGTTGCCCACGAATATGTACGTCGACATCTTCAAAGGACATTGCAAATTTTGGAAAGTTACAACTCTTGTTTGTACTGGCGGCTTGTCCTTTTACTGATCGCTTCATTTTCGTTGAGTTGTTCGTTTGTTCCATTTCTTCAGATCAATCGTGTAAGTGTACTCATTTTGTGTTATATAAATTCTGCTCTGACCCTCAGTGTGTGCCGTTTCTATTGCGGAAGAGGAAATTTTGTCATACCGTTCGTAGCAACCGTCATTTCCTCTACAGGACCACGCGCAACTGTCAGTGGCAACAATTCTTATAATTCGCCTACTTTTGAACGTTATAAGGTTGGTTTGTATCATGGTACTAAGATCTACCTTGTAGGTAAACATCTTTATTTGAATGGTCGCTGCTTTGACGCTAGCCTGAAGTTGTTCTTCTATTGCTCTGGCGGCTGCTTCATCATAATTGTCAAAACTGCCACTGTCGTCTTCGCACAACCAAAGAAATGATGCTACAAGTGGCTGCAGGTCTGGAAGTTTCACAATTGTGGAAACGTTGGAACTAAATTCATCGACCACTTTAGGATCAGGAGGCAAAGCAATCTCGATCTTACTCACACTAGAATCAGAGCAAGACTCGAGGTATTGTCGACTTGCTTGTACAGTAATTTCTACGCATTGCTTGATTGGCAATTTTGAGATGAACCAGCCTTTAAAGCAGGTATAGCTACAGTGGTTGCTTTGCGTGTCCCTGCTTCACACAATGAGCTGGAGACGGCAGCCCGAAACGACTCGCGATCACTAGAATTGAAAGTTGATGCAACGCAACTAGGAACGACAGCAAATACGAGCCACTCGCGTGTCAACTCTTCAGCTTTAATTGCTACAGAACTACCTTTGGCTGCCATTCCGTGCAATTCAACGTAATTATTCAGCTGACTCCGGGTAGAGATACCACCTGCGTTTGACAAAATCTTTGCCAAGCCTGTTGTTGTGTCGAGACTAGAGATTGCGCCACAAATGATAGCAACTACATCAGTTTCCAATATATTCTTGATTCTAAGCTCTAAAACTCTTTCTTGACCAGCATTGGTAATTAGACGTTTGGCAACTAGACCCCTTTCTGGCCATTTTATTTGGACACAGTTTTTGATCTCCAACCTTCTAATACTCGACCCAACTGCCAAATTTTGTAGAGCAACTGCTCCAACAGAATCAAAATGTACCATTTCTGTTGTAAAACTGCGCGTCAATTCTAGAGCTCTCGGAGAGAGCCACTGGAGAACTCTAGATACCCCATTTTGTGACCCAATCATTGCAATAGGGTCATCTTTCTCTCTCTCAACACGTACATTCACTTTCTTAGCAAAAGAATACAATTCGGGACGGATCTTCTTCCAGAAACATGACGCTATTAAAGGATCGGTTCAAATATCTTTTTCAAATTCTTTTCTTTTTCTCTCACTTTTGTTGGCTGTCTGGAATAGCATAATAGATCATAACCGTTTATATAGTGTATATAAAGAATATACACTGTTAATATACCCTGTATAATTCAATACTGCGAAATCAGTAGAAGTTGATATAGAGGATAAGTGAGATAAACATTTTTCAAATTCAGGTTGACTCTGTTGGCTCTAATGACCAAGCCTTCCATTTTGTTTATTGCCAAATTTGCATGCTCTTTTGTATCAAAGTTGGCAAAAATATATTGTTTGGAGTTTCCGTATTTAACGCGCTCGACTTCAATTTGATTTGATTTGATGTTTGTACATGTACCGCCGGAACGCTTGCGCAATATCTCTCTCGTTTGTCTCACTACCAAGAGATCCGATCCAAATAGCTCCTGGCTGTTGTGAGGTCGTTTCACGGACAAACGCCGATGGAGTCGCTGGACGCGAACACCGAAACGCTTTCTTTTCTTGGAGCTTGACTTTGATTTTCTGACCCATAAATTCTCTGCCACAATAGCTTCTTACAGCAGCTTGTGCGTCAGTCAGGTTACGAAAATTCACAAATGGATTTGGTGGCGATGAATCTGGTTTGACGACAACCCTGGTAATATGACCGGATTTCGATAACAAATTCGAGAGCTCAGCTTCTGTCACTCTTGGGTGTATATTACCTACTCACACAGATCCGGGTGTTTCGGAATGACGTAAAGAAGCGTCCAATCTAGTGCGAGACGAAGATGTATCACAATCATTGTAGTGTCTGCGTCTCATGTCTCAGCGTCCTACAGAAACAAAAGATAAAGATTTTTACTGCAAGTGCAGCGGACATATTGTGTAAAATCATTCTTCCATTTAAAAATTTTAAACTTCATTATTTATATTGAAACTGTTTAACAATATATCGAGTAGAGTAACTACTACGTTGACTAATAGACAGTAACTGTTATATATGCTTCATCGATGTCACCGGTATAATAAACGACACGCTCCGTGCGTACCATCCAATTCCAGGAATGGGCAGTTTAAGAATGACAAACAATTTAACACATTCTTTGCAAATGCCTCTTTCTCTAAATTTCATGTCTTCCACTGCCACGTGGTTCCCTTTCTAATATCTACCCATACAGTTGCGCTTCTGTTTGTCTCTTTGTCTGTATGTGGATGTAAAGCCATGAAGCAAAATGAGACCCATACAACCATGAAGGAGATATTCGTACAGAAACCCACAATAAAATCAAAGACTGTGACAAAACAGTAAAGTTTTTACTCTATTAATTAATTAAGAGTTGTTTTTGACATTTTCTTTAATTAGTCGCTTCAGTATGAATGAGTTTGCTAAAGTCTGTTCACGAATTAGATGGACTCGTGCCTGAGGGTTGGACCTTAGCTAAACAGATTACCAAGAAAGCCGGATGTTATGTTTGTACAAGAAGCTATTTTAGACTGATTGCATTCTTGGCGTATGTTGTCACAGGAAACGCAAACTAATAAATACTGTATCAAAACAACTCTGAGAGCAAAAAGAGAGGTGCAACGCTCAAACCTACAGCTTTCCGGTATAACATAGAATTCCATTCTGTTGAGACCCATGCAGGAAATCAATAAATGCTTGCTTGTACACAAGTTTCTAATTGTTTACGTCTTTAGTATTTTGTTACACACCTTAATTTGATAAAGAGTTATCTCACTGGGGTTGTCTCTAGATTGATCTGATTACGCTTGTCTCCACCCTATCTCATTACAATTCCGGAAGTTGCTTATGCTGGTCTTTTGTTCAAAGCAAGAAATAAATAATTATTATAATTGAATTAAGCTCTTCAAGAGCTGTCCATCGATATCAATTGGATCTCGGAAACCCATACTACAGTCATGCTACGCCCTGAATTCCTCAGTCCATCTAATGCGTGCACAGACTTTAGGAAACATTTATCTCTTGAGCATATCTAGTGCATGTGTACTATGTTAGCAACCTCGCTAAAATTGTCCAAGTATTTTAATCTGCAACAACGCTTTCCCAGTTTTGATACGCCACTGCATCTTACCACGTAGATATCCAAATATGTGTCACAGATCCTCATCGAGGCTATTGATAGCTTGCTTTTGGCGCTTTTGCTTTCATCACTATTTCGGATTCAGTTATCTTTTACTTTACATCAACTAAATTTTAACAGAGCAAATACTAGTAGAGCGTCTCTTGTGGTTGCTCGATGACCATATTTGCATCTATAGTTTAGATTTTGTCTATCCTGAATTGCGTACATTCGTTTGTATTGGTGGCAAAGTGTGTGTGTGTGTGTGTGTGTGTGTGTGTGTGTGTGTGTGTGTGTGTGTGTGTGTGTGTGTGTGTGTGTGTCTGTGTGTGTGTCTGTGTGTGTGTCTGTGTGTGTGTGTCTGTGTGTGTGTCTGTGTGTGTGTCTGTGTGTGTGTGTGTGTGTGTGTGTGTGTGTGTGTGTGTGTGTGTGTGTGTGTGTGTCTGTGTGTGTCTGTGTGTGTGTCTGTGTGTGTGTCTGTGTGTGTGTGTGTGTGTGTGTGTGTGTGTGTGTGTGTGTGTGTTTGCTTGTGTGTGTGTGTGTGTGTGTGTGTGTGTGTGTGTGTGTGTGTGTGTGTGTGTGTGTGTGTGTTTGCTTGTGTGTGTGTGTGTGTGTGTGTGTGTGTGTGTGTGTGTGTGTGTGTGTGTGTGTGTGTGTGTGTCTGTGTGTGTGTGTGTGTGTGTGTGTGTGTGTGTGTGTGTGTGTGTGTGTGTTTGCTTGTGTGTGTGTGTGTGTGTGTGTGTGTGTGTGTGTGTGTGTGTGTGTGTGTGTGTGTGTGTGTGTGTGTCTGTGTGTGTGTGTGTCTGTGTGTCTGTGTGTGTGTGTGTCTGTGTGTGTGTGTGTGTGTGTGTGTGCGTGTGTGTGTGTCTGTGTGTGTGTGTGTGTGTGGCTGTGTGTGTGTCTGTGTGTGTCTGTGTCTGTGTATTTGTTTGCTTGTGTGTGTGTGTGTGTGTGTGTGTGTGTGTGTGTGTGTGTGTGTGTGTATGCGCGTGTGTTTGCGTGCGCGTGCGCGTGTTGTTATGAAAGTAGAAAATTTCTGTGCTGCAGCTATTTGATCTATTTGATAGACACATACCATCAAGAAACAACAAGGCTAGACATTAGGCAAAAATTCTCTACTAAATGAAGCAGAAATTCTCAACATCACCACATGAATCACTTACGCCATGACAATTAACTACAAATCAAACGTCAAACAATTAAAGCAGTTTTGCATGGTTCACCCTGTGACGCTCATTCGCATATGTTTTCTAATTCACAGCTCTGGCCGTCTTTCAGATCCTTAACGTAATCATAAAATTTCTTAACCTTTTTGCATTTTTTGTCAGCTTCCTTTTTGCACTTGTTTTTGTTGCTTTTTTTCTTCTCGCATTCTTTTCTTTGTTTGGAGTTCTTAGATTTTTTGCACTCCTTTTGCAGGCAATCTTTCTTTTCCTTCTCTTTGCATTCGTTAAGGGTTCTTTCAGGCCACCGTTCAATGTGAGAGTTGTGATCGAGCACAAACTTAAGTCCGTCCAATCCTTGAATATGATAATCGTCACCAACTTGAAAATCGATCGTTAACTGGCAAACTTCAGGAAGCCACAACGTTATATTCGCTTTTCCTGCTTTCAGCCCCACACCTCCAGGCTTTAAAATCTTATATATAGTAAAACAAGACAAAAATAATTCGTTACTTAAATCATCAATCGAGTAATGAGAGCTTACATCGACTACGTGGACTTTGATTTGTGACCATCCGTTGTTTTCTTCTGTTGCTAGCACATGAACTCTATAGACTAACTTATAAAACTATTTTTAGAGTGGCGTCATGAAACCTTAACCCTTGGGTTCTCACCGTAATGATGATAAAAACATGCACTGCACATTCTGTTCTTTATTGTTTCAAGCACAGGGCATCGACCTATATAAATGACAAAATCAAAAATAGGTCTCAATATTTTGCAATAGGGCAGTTTCAAGCATGCGTGCACACCTGCTCCACACACACAGGTCGGAGAATCACTATTCTCTTGGTCGTCGTCACAAATTAAAGACAATTTGGAATTGCCGCCATCTAGATTGTAGAACTCGGTGCACGTTATAGCTGCAACACAGTCGCATTAGTTTTCCAGCTACCGGCGCTTAGTGCAGAGGCTGAGTATTATACCTGGACGGTAGTAATCATACGCCTTGACACTGACAGGCAAAGAACGCATGACTTCAAACTTTCTGTACGCTTTGAGTGTAATACAAATATTTTTGGGATTACAGAGCTATAAATTCAAAACGTTAGACAATTAGTAAAGCAATCACGGCAAAAGTGGTGACAAGATTAGTTAGCATTGCATGGTACAGTACTACTACGAATGTTTGCCATTTCATTAAGATAGAACTATATAGTTCTCAATTTATTATTAATTACATGTAAGCAAGCAGTTGTCTGTCTTTTAACTAATTAATCGTTTGAGTGCTAAAATTTAGCAGCCACTCTGATCTTTCAAACAGTTTTTAATTATCTCAGAGCAACAGAAGTTTGTAAAAGCTATGGAATTTGTTCCAGCAAAGTCGTTTCAAAATCCATAAATTGTTGTTACTGTATTACTAATCTCTATACTTATAAAATGTTGATCTGTCTGTCTGCTTATATGTCCATCTGTGTGTCTGTCTGTCCGTCAGCAATAAGCATAGCAGACTATAGCTAAACTTCGAAGGAGATTAAAATGTATGCCAAAAACTAATGTGGGAAGACCTGAAAACTGATAGTTGCATCCGACTATCGCACTCCAGGCAGTTTACAGACGGTCGCTTTCTCCAAGAATCTACGGACTATGCTGCGTTTAGTCTTTCTGCTTCGTTCGTTTATTTGTTGGAAAGTTTTCTAAAAAATTTCCTTTCTTGCTCTCCCCATGTTCCAAAGTGCTCGACGAATAAAAGATATGGTGTTGGATGTTGAACCTCTAGGTAGCTTGAGCTGTCAATATTTTACCTTCTCTCTACTTTTCCTTTGGGATGCCGCAGCACCGGCCTTTCCAACGAAGCTAAGCAAAATTGCTGAGCTCCAAGGGTGCGACAAGTAGATGTTTGATCCCAGTGCGACGTCAACATTGTCTGGTCTACATTCTGAATATGCCTGTTCCGAACTTCACGCGGTTGTGCTGAATCGAAAGACTCCCTAGGCACTCCTACTAAACCTCATCAATAGCTACATGAAACCATACAGGCCCTAACCAGTCTGTACTTCTGTCTGTCTGTCTGTCTGTCTGTCTGTTTGTCTGTCTGTCTGTCTGTCTGTCTGTCTGTCTGTCTGTCTGTTTGCCTGCCTGTCTGTCTGTCTGTCCGTCTGTCTGTCTGTCTGTCTGTCTGTCTGTCAATAAGTTTGTCTGTCTCTCTATCTGTTATATATATATAATATTAATTAACTGAGAGTATACATGAAACTTCAAACCTTTACAATTGTTCAGTAACGTCCAAGCTACTTTCATTTTTATCTATTCCAACGCCACAAAGCCTGTATACTAAAAAGACTATACATCTATTTAGACGTTCTTCTGTGTGTGTGTGTGTGTGTGTGTGTGTGTGTGTGTGTGTGTGTGTGTGTGTGTGTGTGTGCGTGTGTGTGTAACATCAATCATGCTAAAACTGCTGGGCGAATCGCTACGAGAAAACGCTTTCAAATGAGCTCCTTTCGAGGTCTAAGAAATGACCTTACGTAGTAGCGACAATGCTCCTAGAGTTACTTTATAGTCCCACAAATTTTAAACGACTAACCCCATTAAGTTGGCGTCTGACGTTCGATGAAATAAGAACGGGCCGTCCGATTCTAGTAAAGTCGTTCGTTTTTGAGCGACGCCTAACATGTCTGGGGCATTGTGACAACCGGAAAGCACACATTGCGTAAAGTTGCAGACTAGCGCATTCTCTATTTAGACTATTAGACAGGTGTAGTGCACCACGCTTTGGCGAGCACGAAACTCGTTAATTCTGGCCTGTTTCACTCAATAAATCCGGCAACACCAGATCTCTACGTTATAGTCTTGATCTAATTACAACTTGTAGTTATTTTAAATCATCAACTAACCTCCTCAAAATAGAAAACAACCGCTTTGCTGTTAATTTCGTAAAGATCCAGCTTCAGATCGGCAGCTCTTGATGAAAATATCTGTAGAAAGCCATTCATCACGTGATGAATAGAATATGGTTTTAAGAATATTTCTGATGCCATACGTCGCTAAGACAGAGAGGGTCAGCATCCCCAGTAGAAGACTCATTACACGGTTCATATCCACTTGGCAACTCTACTTCAATATTAGCCATACCCGTGCAATCATCTCCCAGGTATCTATGCCAACGTGCAATAGCTAATTAACAGTTCGATTCAACCATACAATGCATACCGAGCGCAAACCGCAATTATTGCCTCGCGGTCACCCTCTTCAATGTTTGAAGATGCCTTTGTTCTTGCGTTTACTGTTATATTGAAGGCACATTGTTCGTACCTGGTCGAAGGAACGTTGTATTGAACGTGAACCTGCCAGAAACATAAGTAGGTCGTAATAGACAACAAAAAATTAGCAGGAATCATACAATCGATTGGCCAAGTCCTGTTCCACATGTTTCTACTCGGTATACATTATTGATTGGTACCTAAGTAGTTAGAAAATTTCTACAAAATATGTTTAAGTTTTTGCGATATTTACCTGAATACGTTGTGTAAGAGCAGCATTTGATTGGTTTATCCTAAAATTGGTAAACTCGACTTCTGGGTTACTCATTTGCGTTACTTTTACGCAAAGATTGGGAGGGTGAAGAACAGTGATGCTGCAACCAGCTGCGAACGCACTCAAAGCAAACAAACCTAGAACTGTATCCTAAACATAAGAAATTCAAATCACCCGTTTTGTATGTACGTGCGTTACATGCATTGTGTGTGCGTGCGCGCGCGCGCGCGCGTGTGTGTTTGTGTGTGTGTGTGTGTGTGTGTGTGTGTGTGTGTGTGTGTGTGTGTGTGTGTGTGTGTGTGTGTGTGTGTGTATGTGTATGTGTGCGCGTGTGTGTGTGCATGTGTGTGCGTGCGAGTGTGCGTCTGCTCTCTTGCGCGAGTGTATACCTATACAGGTGTGCGGGTTTGCAACCACAGATTCTACTAACGTGCGTCGATACGAATCCTCCTCTTGAGTTTCTAACGCTATTCAACCACTTTGCAGCGGATGCTGCGCATCTGCAGTCTCTACCAATGAGACAAGCTTGGAGAATGAAGGACGTCATTTCCACGGCCAAACTTTTGGGCTGCTTGTCATTCCAATACCGCGAACCGTCTTCATCTGAACAATATGTAAACAGTAATTACATACATGAAGTATAATAACATTTTGCGTCATACTTGTAACAACTTCTTCAGACAACTCGCGTTGCAGATTACCAATAACTCTCAAATCGCACACTCCCTCATTGTTACAGACACTGCAATCCGAGTTGTTGCAAGCCCTCATCAGAGCAAAGTATATGATAGATTTGGCGTAAAGTGTCCTCACTCCACCAGCATTAACTTCGTTTTGTATATAAGTGACCGCAGGACATGCGCTAGACTAAAAACAGTGTCAATCATAACCTTAAATCAATAATCAGCAAAACAGAAATATAAACAGTGCCCATTTGTAGTCCTATCTGCAAATAGAACCTGATTCCAAAGCATAGCTTTGACTTACCATATCATATTTGTTAGTTGCACTAGCATGTTACTAAGAAAGGCCGACTACTGTTTGGCACGTGCAATTCAAGATACGCGCACCGTCGTATACCCTGAGGTATGTCATATATCATATCATGTATGTAAGACACAAACCCTTGAATTGGTCCTCAAGTTAAACAAAAAATGTGTTCAATTCACATTGATCATAATTACCAATTAACGTAATATTGATGCTAAGTCTTAATTAATTTAATTTATCTGATATCATCTGGATATCTATATAGCCGTAGTCTGTGTGTGTGTGTGTGTGTGTGTGTGTGTGTGTGTGTGTGTGTGTGTGTGTGTGTGTGTGTGTGTGTGTGTGTGTGTGTGTGTGTGTGTGCTGTGGCTCAATTGGTTGGAGTGCATCTGGAGGATGAAAACATTCGAGACCTTGCAGGGTTGCAAGTTCAAGTCACAGTGATGGTGAACTATGGCATAATTTCCTTGGGCAAGAAACTTTCACACAATCGCCTTTCTTCAATCAGGAGTATAATGAGTACCTGGTGTTTGACTGAGGTGGCAAAGGCCTGCGACTGCGCCAAAGTCCATCAGCCGCCGGGGTCCAGGTGAGTCTTCAGGTGCCCACACCACAGTTGGCGTGGCAGTCGGTGCTCCTGCGAGCACCTGGCCAGACTCCACGAGATTGCTTAGGAGGGCCCATAGCTCATACCTAGTGCGCGGAAACCCATCCAACTGGCTGGGGGCATTACCGTTTAACGGCAGCTCCTTATCCATTTGCCATTTGCCATTGCTCGTGTGGTGTGTGTGTGTGTGTGTGTGTGTGTGTGTGTGTGTGTGTGTGTGTGTGTGTGTGTGTGTGTGTGTGGTGTGTGTGCGTGCGTGCGTGTGCGTTTGTGTGTGAGTGTGTGTTTGTGTGTGTGTGTGTGTGTGTGTGTGTGTGTGTGTGTGTGTGTGTGTGTGTGTGTGTGTTTGTATGTGTATGTGTGTGTGTGTGTGTGTGTGTGTGTGTGTGTGTGTGTGTGAGAGAGAGAGAGAGAGAGTGTGTGTGTGTACAACGATAAATTATTTTACAAACAACTAATAATCTAATCCCCCTCTTACTGAGATACAGTTCTACAAAATCTTATTTACGATCAACGCACCTGCTAAATTCCAACATTTTGAACATCGTTACCTATTTGTAGTCGTAGCAAAGCTTTTCTATATATTATAATAGCCATATTATACGATTTTAGGAATGAGGATACCTTTTCCTGAGAGTCTTGCTAAACAGTGTAAATATGTCTACATCATTACTGATTGTCTGAATAAATTGTTTAGCATCTCTAGCAAGACAACCATTATACTAACTGAAAATATCTAAGAATATTGATCGCTGTAGATGAGTGACTTCCTCAAGCAAGTATAACCATTTCAGGACAGTGGAACCAATTTGTGCTTCCATAAACACACCAATCGTTACAACAGTAACTACAATATATAGTAGCAAATGACACCTAGATGATATTAAGCAAAATAGCTATGTTAAATATAAATTAATAATATCAATATCTCAGTATTGTCTACTGAGTGAAGTGAGCCTTACTGAGTAAGGTGAGCCTCACTCTCAATACGCCTTAACGAGTCAATCTTAAAGAGACATTTCGGAGATTTGCGTTAACGCAACATTTCAGAGACGCGCGCTAACGTACATTTGCGGTAAAAAGCAATGGTTGCATGCGGTGATGGAAGTGACAAGAACTGCAACGCGGAGTTACGGTTGAGTCCAGTTCTTACGACAGGGCCCTTTCGGTGTGTGGTAAAAACAGCTGTTCATACATGGTCTGTCGCACATGAACACAACTAAAAGGTTAGAGAGGCGAGCGATATTGGCGTCCGGATCTCTTTCGCCGTCCACATCGCTTCACCGACTGCTGTCGATGTAACGTGTGTTACACTTGATGGCGAGAAAACCCTCTTCAGCGTCACGCTAGAAAAGCGTTGCCCGCTTGATAAGTATGAGTAAGTTGTGCATAAGTGTTTCAGCTACTGAACCAAACAGCACGCTTTGCAAACGGCGATCTACTGTAGATATTTGAGAAGTTGGAGCCCCGATCAAAAAAGCTACAAACGCGTCCGATTAAATTTATCATTTAATCAGTTAAAAGCGTACGTAAGCATATCTCGTTCTGCAAATGCGTCAAATGTCTCAATTTGATTGTTGGTAACCAACAATCAAAGGTGTATGCTGGGCGCAATTTACTAGCGCATGTGGCTGAAATGTTCCTTTAATTGAAAGGATGGTAGTTGGCAGATCTCGTGCCACGTATGCATAGAATGGAAGACCTGAGAAGCGCAAAACTTGACGACAGCGAATTAATTGTATGACTTTGCAAATTTTACTTGCGCCAAACAAATATTTATTGTAAAGTTCTAAATGATTCTTAACGTACATTGCTTTCAGTCAAGATATAGTTGATTAAATAAGTTAATAAACATTATTACTAAAATACATACTATAGTCTTGAGGCTTACTGCACCGTGTCTGTGGAGAACTATCACTACTACGCTTTGTAATCAAACAAGTCATCTAATGTATCGTTGTTACTCAGCTCGAGCGTTACGTCGATGGGTGGCTGCTTAAGGACTTCTGTTCTCACCGGTTACCTAAGCCTTTCTAGCCAAATAGATGCATTCATTAAAAAATTTCTTTATCAAACAGATAATTACATTATATAAAATTCAGAATTGCATTTCACTGGTTGGCCTAAAACACAAGTTTTGTTTCCTACAAGGAACAGGGCTAAAAGCACAAATCTAAAATGTATACGGCTACTCACTCTCAGAACTGCTACTTCGTTGGGAAGACAGCATTCAAACATACTCATGACTACATAAGCAGTCCTGTACACGTTGTCGTCGCTGCCAACCTAGACAAAAACAGAAACGACATCTACATGCTGATGACTAGTAATGCAACCTAATATCTACCGATCTAGTGTTGGAACTACTTGAACGAGTGCTAAACTGTCCCGAAGAAAGTTGACGAGATTCAAGATAAGCAAACGCTTCAGAAATGACATTAGGATCAATGTAAATAAACTGCCGTGAACGACACATAACTGCAAGAACGTAAGAGGTTAACAACGTTTTTGAAGCAAATCCTCCGTCAGAACGACGAAACCGCATCTGGTACTGGTAACCTGGACAGATTAACTAGAGTCACAGATACGTCGGCATGGTTACATCGTTGGTACCCTTTCTCAGCGTTTCGCGATGATTTTCGTCGATAGTTGCACTGGTGGCGTGCAAGAACGAAACTACCGCACAAGTTGGAGCAAATCTCATCATGTTTTGCTCTGCGCATCCTCCAGGAAGGCTGATCAGAGAGACTATCCCTTCTCTTGCATCAACTTCACCATCGATATTCTCGTCAATGGAGAAATATATTCCTGTTAATCGACGTTATTGTAATCACGAGTTGCATATTTGACTTTCTGTTCTGTACTTTTATAATTAAAAATAAACTAATTAATTAATATATTAACAATTTTTACGCTAACAGTATCTCAATTTAAAATACACCTATTGACAACAACGCGAGTGAGCACTAAATAATATAGAGTTATGTATCAATTAAATAATTTTATAGTATACGTTGATAAATTTATCAAATTGTAAAAATTTATAACACCAGATTTATAACCTAAATAATATATCCATTAGCTTTATAAGAAACTGTTAGATTATTATTTAATAGAAATTAAGATAATTGGTATATTAAAATTGTTATAATATATTGATTATCAATTCCAAATTGTTTACTACAAAATTCTTATTAATGTCTATTATCTTAACAAAAGCACTATTCGTTAGTATATAATATATAGTCTGTAATCTCAAAACATTGTTGTCATGTTATAAAATACCAAGAAATAATACTCAATTAAAAGTTTGATTTTCTAAAAATTATTAATAGTTTTAGTCTCCAAATTTTTATAAGTAAACTATTTATCTAATTATTACTAATGTACCTGTGACTCCCAACCAAGCAGTTTGAGATCCATTAATATATTCCTCCGGAGCTCTGACGTAGAAATAATTTACTTGGTTTCTAGCTTGTCTGCTTCCTGCGCAAGCGCAATCTACGTCGCAGAGGTGCAACTCTACAACACATTTGCATATTTTGTAATTCGTGAATGATGTAAAAGTAATAATGGAAACATTTACCAGTTCTTGACGGACACAACTCACACGTGCTCCCGTCACTGAAAGCCACCGAAAAACTTCCTATCTGTTCTCCACAACACTGATCCTTTGTGTACTCGCCATCGATAGGGTTTTCGCACGTGTCCGAACGAGAAAACGACTTGAAGCATTTACCACGTCTGGCATCTAAAGTTGTTAATTAAACTATTATAAAAATTAATTATTACAAACTGACGTCATGATACCTAAAGCCGGCGGTAGACTGCATCCTCCAGGATCTGCCATGTTGACACCTATAAATTTAACATAAAAGACTAAACCACTTCATGCTAAGAAATACTAAAACCGTAGTGTTTTACAATTAAAATAGCAACCCAAATTAATTGCTACTAACAAAATGAATGCTTACAACTAAACAATTCGCCTGCAGACGATAGAGAAGACATGTTGCACTTTCACAAATGACTCTTTATAGATCTACACCAGCAGGCCCGCATCAATAGATTAGCACAGCGGTTAATATTTTTAGACTTGTCTACAACAAAATGTTGCTGATCTAATAGAGAAGCACTAAAGTGCTAAACCCTGGGCTGTTAACTTAGGATATATACAAAGCTTCATCCACCTTGAATGTGATTAGTCAGAACAAGCGTGAGAAGGGGACTGGACACATTGACTGGCAGTGACAGGTGGGATTGTCGACATCCGATAGCTATACGATGTATGCGCTACTTTTCAATTGTTCGTCCGGGCACTGACACACTACTGTCACTCTCCACGGGTTAACCACTGCATCCAACAATTTGTTTGCACTATTTAAGTTTTGTAAAATTATGTCATTGACAGTGTTCGTGTCACTTGTTTACCAACGACAGCATGCAATGAGCTCAGTCAGTGACTGCAAACAATACATGTACTATAATGGCAAAATCTGGTACCTTGAGGATCTAGCTCAGCTCGAAAGTCGTAATCTCGTCGGACTCCTTCTGGCTGCAACGAGTACCTAATTCATCTAGCAGACGAAAATACTATCGATAAAAGGGATCCTTACTTCAACCTTGACATCCATTTCTACTTCATCTTCTCCAAAGAATGATTTCATCCTTACAGTCAGCTTTGTGGTGCCCACTTCAAGAGGCAACAATGGAATATTAACCGAGCGTGTGTCTTCAGCGTCGACCACAAAGCAGGCAGCAGTCGTCTCCTTTCCGGTTCCCGCAGATGTGCAAAGGTTGTCGGGTGGATTCACAATTTGAAGACAAGCCTGCAATATCCAATAAAACACTGGAAACAGAGCTTTCAAATTGGTTTTGCCAAATACACGTTTACTCTGATATCGTTTGAATTGTAGTTGTATACAGAACACGTTACAGACACCTGCTCTTGACGCTTAAATGAATACGGCAAATGACATTCTGCAAAAACTGGTGTGAAAACAGTCAGTTCAACTGGTTCCGACACACAAAATCCAGTCGCACAACATTGAGCCAAACCGTAGATAGACCATGTGGTAATCGAATCAGGGACTTCAAGACCATGAACAACTGTCCCCAAATTACTAAACAAAAAGCGTAAATAATTAAAACAGAAATTTACTAAATGTAAATGATGTTGTTTCCAACCCGTTTGTGATGACGTTGTTCTGCAGCCAGACGTGAGGAAACGAAGTCCTTCTTTTGTTAGGGCGTCCTTCAGAACTTTCAAAAATATCATTGAATTCAGATGGAACGTTAGCTTTGGCCCTTAGATCCTCTAGTGTGATAATCAAAACTAATATAGCTATATAAATAAAAAAAAGAGTCTATAGGTTACTTCCAACGCAGCAATCGTACTGAGCACGAGCGTCTATTTCGGTTGTCAAATTAAAAGATGATGTCCCTTCGACCATTTTCTGGTACTCAGAGAAACAGAAACGATATCGCCGTATTGGTATAGCCCAAATACCCTTATCTCGAATCTGCTGATAAATCTCAGGACAACGATCATCACCTAGTGTCGTACAAAAGACGATTTCTTTAGCAATTTCTGCAATTATAATTATTGTATTGATTGGTTAGGTTAAGATATAAAACAATTTTAAATATCTAAGTCTTTCAGAAATAGTTTAAAATAAAAGTATTTGAACATTTTGCATTAAATACTAATATAAATACTAAGACGTATAAAAATGAGTTAGTATACTTTTTACAGAAATTAAGAGTGTGCATATGTGTCGACCTGGTTTAGATCAACTACTTTTAGAAATGAAGTACATTGTTTTTAAACGGCAAAGTATAATGTTATATAAAATGTCCCAGCAAATACAAAGTTAAGCAACAAATTCTCACCAAGTGTATCAGAACGTTTTCCGCGAATCCCTGCACATTTATCATCTAAAAGAAAGGCCCTAAGCAAAGTGCCTATAGATGTATGTTAATCGATGAAATACCCTCCTTTAGGCAAGTAGAACTGCAAGATCGTGAACAACAGTTGCACTGAGGATTCAGCTGAGTTTGTGAAATTGCTGTCAATCCAGCTACCTGCATGTACAACCACGATTCAATTCTCATAACATTTAAGGCTTATAATAAATTATGTAAATAACTGATTCATTAATTACTTGTATGTAATGTAACAACTATTTTGTTTTCTGGTTTTAGTATTTTACTGTGTAGTTGTAATCAATAATGCAGCATATATAAACTATATATTTTTTGCAATTTAATAGTTACTTTACCATACATCTGCTACAATTTCTAGGACATAATACTAATAATTGGTGTATGACATTTATTTGTTCTTTTAATAAAAAAAGTCAATTATAACCTCGTATTGAATAAATTAATAATTTATATAGTGTAGTACTATATTTTAAAACCATATTTATGTCTTGCATACTATAATGCATATCTGTTATATCATATAGACTGCAACTTAGATGTACGTAACAATAAACTGTACTCTACAAAGGTATTAATTAATTAAAAACTTTGACGTTGAATTTTTTCAATTGTCACGGATTGTAATATAAAATCGTTGCCAAAATGCTGTCATGCTTCTATTTCTTTAATCCGTCATTCTTTCACAAATCTATCATGAATGACCAAATTTCATACTCCAAAACAATGCATCGAGTTACTAAAGGAGGCTTACACAAGCTCAATTTACTGCATTTGTGCATGTTGCTTCTATAAGTAAACAATAGAATTTTTCAAATCAGAAGTACGGTAGCTTGTCTAAACGTCCTTGTAATGTCGTCTCTGCTTAAAATTTCTGTATTATCTTTAGGCATTTTCATCGTAGATCTCAGATACAGCAGCACACTTTACTGATTAATTAAAACATAACGCTAAACAATTCCTATGTGTACTCTTTACATAGTCATAAAACAATATTTAATTTTTTTTAAATTTATAAGTAATACCACATAGGTATGCATTCAAAACGTAGCAAAATCTTACGTCAAATATACCATCTGAGCTTGCCAACGTATAACCACACGAGCGTGAACAATTATCCAAAGTTTTAAACATCTGTCAACAGTCACCAAAACTTTACAGCCTTACCATACACATGACCACAATACGTTTCACCTTCTCCCGAGTCAATTTGTTTTCATTATTGAGAATATACAATCCCTTGTCCACAGCAAGAAGAGCAATATCGGAAAAAGGGCAATCCACTTTAATATCAAGATTGACTTGCGAACCAGGTTCTACAATTGAGTTTGCTAGACTCAGAGATATCTACAAACATTGCTTCTGTTACATTCTGTATATAGTCTTTCTCATTATTAAAGTCCAATGTTTTGTACCTCGTTTGCACACCGTTTGTCGGTCTCTACGCAGGCAATATCAGAGATGACATGATACTGCCCATCCGAGCAACGTTTCACATAGTAAGCAACGACGCAGAAACGATCAGCCAACTGAGGAGTGACTTGAACCTGAAACGTAGTGATCGGACCTGAGCTACTTGAAAAGCGTTGAGAAGACTGGATGCTCCCTCTGGCGACTACAAGAGCAGTAATTGGTAACTGAACAGTACGAAAAGAAAAGGTTGACGAAATACAATGAAGAAAACACACAGGACAAGCCTACCCTCTCGGTGGCCGCGTGAGACTTAACAATCTCAAAGTCAGCAGTTCCTCCAACCTGAAAAACAGGGTAACTTTGAGTTTTCTTGGTTGCTCTAGTGCTGGCAAAAAATTGCTACCCTACTACTGCTGAAATCTATAGCCTAGAGTTTAGCAAAATGCAAAGAGCAAAGACACCGTCAAAATTACCAAACATATAGCTACCAACAAAATTGCAAGCAAACTTGTTTTCGCAAAAGCCTAAGACGTCTATGTTTCGCTGCCAGCTTGTTGTAGTTGTTGCTGTTGTTATTGTTTGCTGTTGTTGCTGTTTTTGCTATTGTTTGTTGTTGTTATTGTTGCTGTTCCAACCGCATCGAAAACCCAAAAATTGAAAAAATATTTGCTAGTATTGTAATTAAATATATTTATTATAATAATAAATAATAATATTGTGTCTCAAGAGGATAGGGAACTGGAAGTCTCCTGGACCAGATGAGGTTTACGGTTTCTGGGTCAAGCGCATCACGTGTCTTCACGATGACTTGTCTCGTTACTACAACCTCCTGTTTCCGGACCCGGACTCTGTGCCCGACTCGTTATCTCATGGACCAACCACGCTGATACCTAAGCAAGCTCTCTGGACACAATTTTGGGGTGACAGTAGGAAAAACGGACACCATCAACTTTCTGGAACAGGGTCAAGTCTACAAGTATTTGGGTGAGGCAGAGAGTAACGGCATCCATCACAGCACTATGCGGAAGACGCTCAGTTGTGAGTACTTTCGCAGAGCGAAGATGGTTCTCCGGACCGAGTTGTATGGTCGGAAACAGATTCTTACCATCAACGGGTTTGCACTACCGGTTCTCGCTTAAGGTTTTGGTGTCATTCATTGGAGGACCACAGATCTGCAGCAGCTTGATCGGCGGACAAGGAAACTTCTCTCTATGCACGGTGTCCACCATCCTGCAGCAGACATTGAGTGGCTGTACGCTCCGTGCACCGAGGGCGTTCAAGGGTTGCGACAGATCGAGTCGACGTATCAGTCTTGTATTGTGGGGCTGGACTGTCACCTTCGCAAGAGCTCTGATCTCTTCATGAAAATGCTACAGGAGTGTAATGCTAGGAGGTCCTCTCATTTGGTCCAACGCATGGCCCTTCAGTTTACTGCACAGCTGCAGGGGATTCTCTTCAAGGACAACAAGTCGCAGAACCTACATGGAAGTGGGACCATCCTGTCTGGTGGTGTCTTCGAGCAAGCACCTCAGACAGATGCAAAACATTTTCGTACGTGCAGCAGTTCTCTTCGTCTACGGTCCTGTATCAGAAGACCTATCCCTGGTCAGTATCGCCGTCTCACTGAGAAACCACCTGTGGACATGAAAGAGACCTACAGATGGCTTGGCTGAAGTCATCGAATCTTCCTGCTGCAACTGAGGGACTGGTTGTTGCTGCTCAAGACAAAGCTCTTCGGACTCGGTATTATGAGCGCAACATTCTACATCGAGATGTCAGTCCCGCTTGCCGCTTGTGCAATGTACGCCTGGAAACAGTTGACCACGTTGTGGCAGGCTGTAGTGCCTTGCCACCGATGGACTTACAGTGATCGACACAATCAGGTGACCTCCATTATCCACTGAAACATTTGTCGTCATTTTGGGGTTCCAGTGAAGATCAGATGGCACCGGCATCATTCTGATAGGCTTGTGGAGACGGACGACATCACTACGATGTGCGATACAACCATCCCTAATGCTAGGAAGATCGATGCCAATCGTTCTGACATATTTTTCAGAAATAAGAAGACAAACTCTGGTCTTCCGATATCAGCTCATGGTAACATCACCGGGAAACAGGCTGAGAAGTTTGACGAAATACAGTGACGTGTGGGTAGAGGTAAGCCGCATGTGACAGTGACGAACACTGGTTGTTCTAGTGGTGTTGGGAGCGTGGGCACAGTGCACGCAGCTATTGCACGGTTTACATAGTTTGGAGAACCATAGATCTTGGTTGTAGCAAACAGAACCTACTATATTTATTGAGAAAGAGTCTCCATTAGAACGCCATGCAGCTCCTATAGTGTGTGTGTGTGTGTGTGTGTGTGTGTGTGTGTGTGTGTGTGTGTGTGTGTGCGTGTGTGATACATACCCTCTCTTTTCCAACCGTTGCTCTAACAGAGAAAAGGCCAGAGCATGGCGAACAAAATTTCTTAAATATGCAATCAACACCCAAAATCTGATTTTTTGCCGTCACCTGCATTCAAAGTCAACTTAAAATTTATAACCATTTTCGCACGATTCAGTAGCATACCTTGATTTTAATGCTTTCTTGATTCTCACCGGCAACATCAACTGCAAGATTGACTATACCACTAGTACCGGTTGTTTGCTTTTTGCTGTTGCCCTCATAAGTAGCTGTAACTAACACGCCTTCTGCGTTATCGCCATTTGGATAACGAGCGCGAACCTACAGATAAAGTATTTCAACATTTGAATTTGCCGGCTGTTGTAAGCATTAATGTAAAATTTTTAAAATTGCTTGTCTGTCCGCCTAACTGTCCTTTTCTTTGCCCGTCTGCTTTTTCATATTTTTTCGATGTCTATTCTATTTTTTGTTATTTCATTCTCTCAGTTTTTCCTCATTCTGTAATTTGCATGCTTACAAGCCTGCCTGAGCTTGCTTGCAGTAATGAACATCATTTTAGAATACCAATGAACAGTCACTAAACGTCTTCATTCAGTTTGCTGCAAACAATATTTATCGTATGTCATAAAGTTATACTGCAATAAACACTAATCGTATTAATTGGATTACAATGAATAACTGATCTAAAGTGCGTTCACGAATTAGAGCGACTGGTGGAATGTAGGGTACACCCTAAGGCGTGGCATAGTGCTTGTGTAAACGAATGTTATGTTGTCTCAGGAGGCAATTAACATCTATCTTTCAGAGCATATGGTGTCAATGACAAATTAGGTAACTATATTGTTACGTGAAAGTGTACATATGAACGTGTTGCCTCTGGCTGCCTTGTTGGCTTGACACGCGGTTTGCTTCATGATGCAATGACATACTAAAAATTGTACTTTTGCTGTAACCCATAACAACAGACCTGGACGTTTCTATGCGCTCACTGTTGTGTGTGTAAGTTGCATCTTTTAGGAAAAGCTATATGTACCAGATACATACACTCATTCACTTCTGGCTCAGAGTAGCGTCTGCAACCACGAGAACTTGACTAATTTGACCATATCAGAACCAAACTGACCAGCCATTTAGTGCATTCTTGAGCATTAATGATATCACTATGAGGACTTTGACCTTCCTGCTTCCTCTGATCACCTACACTTATGCTGCACAGCACAACACAGGGATTGCTGGGTTTGCGATGAAAAACATCAAGCGCCTTGTAGAGAAGGTCTAGCAAACGTTACTGTGGAAAAGTGGGCAGACTGCGTGAGGCACGTACGTGAGACGGTGGAAGCATTACAGGACACTACACAGTGTGTTAGATGACGCTGTAGAGGATATGGTCATTGAAGTTGGTCCTGAATCAGCAGATTCCTCGTCGTCTGAAACTGAAAGTTCCAAGGATGATTATGAAGACTAGAAACGGATCCTAGACGCACTCTTTCTTAGCTAACCGACATCCCAACTGGGAAGTTTACTGTGTTGGGTTACTGTTAACAGCGTGCTAGCTATAACAATTATGTACTTAGCTTTACGCAATTAACCCTAATCCCGCCTTAGTCCCGCCTTATTAACCCTAATCTCGCCTTAATCCCGCCTTTCTCCGCCCCCTAACTCATTAAAATACAGGAAATTGGCTCTATTAACTTCAGTTACGTCTCTGTAGCCCAATGGTGAGTGTAATTAGATCCGGTAAGTAAACAGCTTTTGATTGATACCAATATCCGCCCGGAGGGCAACACCTTTGTTGCGCAAATGGCCACATTCCACCAGTCTCTCTACTGCGTGAACGCACTTTAGTAATTCGTTAGATCAATATTATATATATTATTCTGTTTATAATACTAATACCAATACTATATATTTCTATTTAGTAGAACTCCAACTCCATTCGGTTGCTATTACAGTGAAACCTGTGACATGGAACACCTTTGTAAATGGAACAGCATTGGTGGCTCCCTGTCAATTAACTTCAGTCATGTTTGGCAGACCTTAAACGTTCTAATTGGAACACCTGTTAACTGCAAAGATGGAACAGGTTTCATGGCTCCAGCACATGAATTAAATCCAGGAACAGCTATATTGCCGTCGGTTTGTGTATGAGTGCACATATCCACCAATGGCATAAATGTGGGCGTTTCTCCAGCTGTCGTTGCATGGTGAAAAATTGTGATAACTACACTGCACATTCTTCTTTCAGCAAAACCTCTAGCGAGAACATCTCTCCTTTCAAGGTTGAGCAATGATACGTGGCTCAAGCAAAAAACATGATTTCCAGCCATCTTATATAAGGAGATGAAAGAGCCCATTCACGACACCCTAGGCTTGCTCTTTGTGTAAGAACTGAAAAATTTCCGCACTTGATCACTTTAAGCTTGACCTTTTTGCCTGCTTTAGGACAAAAATGGAAAAACGAGCAGTAACCGACAGAATTAGTGCCCTTCGGCAGCAGAAAATTAAAAACTCTTCTCCTTGTAGTGTCATAAGTATTGTACTGCACTATAATTTGATTCTTTTCAGTCTATAATAAGTACAAAACAGTAAAATATAGCGCACATTAGACCCTCCATGCAATAGATTACAGTGTGCGTGGTAAGGAACCCCCTAACCAGAGTTAGAAACTTATACGGGATCCGAAACCCTGTACTTGGAACACCTCTGTAAGTAAACACTAAGTGTGGCTCTCCAAGATGTTCAATTTAGACGGGTTTCACTGTATATACATTTAATAAAAGACGATTTATTCACGTAGTGACCAACCTGCATCTGTAGAGGTAAGTTTGGTTTGTAGTATGGAGGCATGAGGTCACAGTCAAGTTTGATAGGATTGTCTGTAAACACGGCCGTGTTGTCTGACGCGCTAGCCTTGATGCCACTGGCTTTCTCAGTGACTTCAACAAAGACAGACAAGCGTCTACCGAGGGGAAACTGTTCGTATCCTCCATTGGCAAACGTCAGCTTTTTTACTCCTTTATCCTGCAAACAAAAGCCTTAAACTAAAGGATTCTGTAAAAATAGAGTATTCTTTAGTTAACCCCAGGTAGGAGAAAAAATTGCTGGCTAATAATGACGTTGGCAGTCTCCGTTGATTCATTCCAAATACCGAGTTGCACACGCAAAGTTCCAACTACTCCTTTGTAGTAAGTATATCTAGTTTGAATAGATTACCATTTTAAAACCATTTAGATTACCTTCTCATATAACACAGTACTTCCATTGGCAAAAATAAAATATCAAGAGGATCGAGCAATCTTCGCATGAAGACTAAGAAAAGAGAAAGAGAAAGAGAGGGAGGAAGGGAGGGAAGAAGGGAGGGAGCAAGGGAGGGAGGAAGAAAGGAAGAAAGGGAGGGGAGAGAGGGAGGGGAGAGAAAGAGGGGAGAAAGGAAGGACGGACAGACCACAATAGATATTCAAAAACTCTTACGATGCCGTCACATTAACTTTGATATGTTCATCATTTGCCTTCACAAATCTCGGTGATCTTACCACGACATCAAAGCGGGGAAGAACTAAAAGAAACAGTTTAACTCCCGACTAACAGTTCATGAAATAGATACGTAATTGATAATTTTACATTAACAGTGACATCCAGCCAGCCAGAAAGAAAGAGCAGACAAAACCAAAGTCAAAAACAAGCACGGACAACAAACAGACAAACAAACAGCAAATTATAAAGGCTAACCGTAATTCTTTACTTCAAAGCTTGTTTCTGAAATGACAGTGTCCTGCATTACAAAGCAAGTGCAAGACATTCAAAGACCAAGCAACAGAGTCAGCACGTGGTTGATTCTTACATCACAGCTTCGTTTGGCAACGATTGACCAATCACCTTCAATAGGAGTCAGCCCCAAGTTAAATGTCCGTCTCTTTATCACTACACAAAATACAAAAGTTCAAGTTTATTTAAATCAACAATATAATATGTCAAGAATGTTTTTACTTTCTCGAGAGGCGCATTGTTTGATAGTCAACCTATCAACTATAATATTTTGTGGATTCTAAAACACATGAAATCATAATTATATATCTGTCTAGATATACAGACAACTTGCGTCATGGATAAGATAACCTCCAATCGCTTTCCAGAAAGCACTACATGTATATTTAGCCAAAAATACATACCTACTACAAGTACGTTTAATATGCTGCTGTAGATGAACTCAAAGAATATAAAAGCATTTGTTTTTAATTGACAAAAATCCTGAAAATAACAAGTGATGCTACATAGTGCCTTACCTTGATGTCGAGAAGAACGTTGCATATGCACTGCAAACAGAACAAAACTCATGCCTTGAACATTATAGCTGCACGAGTTTGTCCTACCTTGTTATCTTCTCTACAGCAAGGAACAAAGTTGCAGCCAAGAACAGCCACTCGAATGGTGACTTCAAAAATTTATTAGAGGTTAAATGAAATTTGGCGCTGTCAATAATCATAGTACCATTATCATTTTTCACGTAGATGGGCTTGTCTGTCTGGATGAGCACAATAGAAGGACTGGATTTGACGGCCACTGAGACTGCATTGTTGAACGACAGCGAGCTGTCGTCACTGATTGCTCTGACCGTAACAAGGCGCTGACCGTCTGGAAATGTTGGTTTGGGAAGGCGTTGGCATGGAACCGAAATAAGGAACTCTTGTGGGGTGCCTGAAACAATAATTAATTTATTAATTAACTAAATCCAGCAGTCGAGGAAAGAGCAATGTCAACTCTCGTCTATACGTCAGCCATTTTACAGTAGATACTCAGGGTGACCAAGTCGGGATAAGACTGTTACCTTAGTGTGGCACCAGGAACGCATCCTAATACCCACAGAAATGACACTCCCACGGGACACACCTGCGCAAGACTATTTTGAGACTACCTACCTATACCTAACTAACTATTCCTAGCTACCTACATAGTACATACATACATGTATTTAAGCATACATATATACATTCATACATTTACATGCATACATACATACATAAAAAGATAGATACTATAGTATGTATGTATCATCGTGGTGTACATGCGATCATTATGTCTTGTGTCCAGTCACAGACGTGACGTGGCTTTGGTGCCAAATCTTTGCTTGTTTGGTACCCAAGACCAGCCTCTGCTGCCACCTCTGGCACGTTAATAGCGCAAATTGACTACCCGAGTTGTCTGAAGAACCTCACGACGACCTGCGTGACTGTGTTCAAAACCTCAAAACTTCTCATTTCCTATTGTCATGCTTTACTACGGCAAGACAATATTTATGTTTGTTAGCGTGAGTAAATGATTGCCTATACTAAATGGTGCTGTTGTCGCATAAAGATACACTAGAATTGTTATTCAATTTCTCCTCGAGAGGCTGAACTCTTCTCTCTCTAGGACCTGTTTGAAGAGTGTCTCACTTTTCACCCTACGACTGGGCTGTTCATCCACTCGTAGGCACACCTATAAATGAGCTGTTCAGTTTGTTATCAGATTTCCCACTTTCCATGGTCACGGCTTCCAATTGAGTCGCACTAGTTGCTATAGGATTCATCAATCTGACCCAAGTATGCAGTGCTGCTCCATGACGACAATCACTCGATCCTATAGTCTTCTTTGTTAGTTTGGTTGACAGATCTCAAAGCTATATAAATTGCGGTTTCCGTACGAGAAAGTTCACGAGAAAAGCAAGTCGGTAGACATCCGACCCGTTGAATTTCCAAATTCAAAGACTAATTAGAAGCCGTTCTACAACCATTTTAAATCTCTCTATTGCTGGCCGTAATCACCACGCCCTTTTGTGTGGCGCCGCGCAAGTGGCAAGACATGATGGTGTCGATAGTGACGGCAATGTAATGTACTACAATTATCCTGACACAAAGGACGTCGTGGCCAGAACGGGCTGTCTCTCAGTCCATCGCAAGACTCTGCTGTCATGCACCATGTCGCATACCAAGAAAACCATAGCTAATAGACTATTCTTTCTGAACAATGTGCTACGTACGTGCATCATATTAAAGAGCATACACATACCAGTAGCTATCACGTCACACCCAGTAACTGAAAACCTCACTCTAGATTGTTGAAATATTTAACTCTGCAACAGTCTGTCCATGCACACTTAATCTTACCTTCTTCAACATCTACTGTGTCTGTCCCGTACAGGACAACTCCATTGGCGTCTTCCACTACCAATCGTGTCGCGATTGCAGACGATCCCACGCCGAAGACTGAGACAACCACCTTCTCATCTGTGCAACATTGCACCACTCTCGAAAGTGCAACAAAATAGTCGCTGCAACAAACAACAATAGAAACACGAGTAAAGCAAATCTGTCTCGATCATGACGTACCCGCTCTGAACGGTGGAAATGCAACAAAGAACAGAGAGAAAGCTTAACAACCGTCCGTTGAAGGCCATCGTAACTACATCCAGCCAAATCCTCTTGAGAGATATATTGTACAGAGCACCTCTGTTTGCGCATGCAGCCAACGATTATTTTAATTAACCCAGTGGCGGTAATTATATTCCAAAAGTTATCGCCTAGATTGCCATGTGCATGTCACGTAAGCTGGCACTTATCAGAAAACGGCTTGGCTAAAACGGCAGTGTGGTGTGGAGAGGAGTGGTAGTATAGGAGAGAGGTAGTGATCTCGCGTAGCCAGCTCCTCAGTAGCCTCGTCATAATTTTAGCAAAAAAGCCTTCAGAGAAAAACCTATCTCCTTACGTTAGTAGACCTCGTAGAGTCTCCATTTCTATCTGCAGTTGGGTCAAAACTTCACTAATGTAGCTTGAAATGTTTCTGACTGTCCATGGTTTCACTCAGACGTTATTGCAACCTTACGTTGGCAGGTACCATATACATTCTCTGTATTTGTCTGCATGCACTCTTCCATCTCAACAGCTTTGTGTTAATCCTGTTTCCTGCATTGAGGCTTGGTGACACTGCATGACAACTAGCTTCTACTGTGCGCCATCGGTTTGGCTGTGTACATGAAAAAAAACGCATAGACGTAAGAGAAAATCACTGCCTAGCATATTAAAAGTTTTCAAAAATAACATTTTTAATATAACTAATTGTTTAATGAACGGTACTAATGTCGGCGGTTTCTTGTATTCTGATGATTGAAATACTGTGTCCACAGTAGTAGTGCATGTTCTGTACAGGGCCGCTCACGTGACACGTCACATCACAGGCACGTGACTTCAAGTTGAGTTGGAATTGTCTGCTGTCTGCGTGCTTAACTAGAACATAACAAAGCAAGCAATGCCACCAGTTATTACTGCAATTAGCACAAGAGACGCAAGATTTCAGCTGCAGCCAGGTGAAGGTACAGATGCGGTACACTCTCTATCAGTCTACGCGTACGCAGTTGCTCTATTGGAGACGGATACGAGCGACTTGAAAGGATCCGGACTAGCCTTTACATTGGGACAAGGCAACGATCTCGTTTGCCAGGCCATTGAAACTCTGGCCAAACCGCTTCTAGGTCGAGACATCGAAAGCATCATGGCGGAATTTGGCAAGGTGTTTAGGTCTATTGCAGACCATCCCTCCTATCGATGGCTGGGACCACATAAAGGCGTTGTTCATCTAGCTCTTGCAGCTATCACTAACGCTTGCTTTGATTTATGGAGCAAGTGCAGGGGACTGCCACTCTGGAAGCTGCTGTTGTCCCTTAATGTTGATGAAATTATTTCATTTCTCGACTTCAGTTATGTCAAAGATGTTTTCTCTGAGGAGGAAGCTCGAAAAATACTGGAGGACATGATGCCTTCTAGAGCTCAACGAATGGATGTGCTCGAGAGTGGGTATCCCGGATATGACACCAGCTTTGGTTGGCTGCATTTTGATGATGACACTATTGTCAGAAACGTTGAGAAAGCAACAAAGAGTGGATTCAAAGCATTGAAATTAAAAGTAGGATCGAAAGACAAAGCAAGAGATATACGCCGGGCCAAGCTAGTTCGCAAACTGGTTGGCCCGGATGTCAAATTGATGTTTGATGCTAATCAAGTAGGACACATCAAAGTGTTTCAATTCCAATTTTACAAAACTGGTGTTTTCTCACTTACAGCAATGGTCACTCTCGACTGCAGTAGAAATGTGTGAGGCTTTAAAGGAAGTGAACCCTTACTGGATTGAAGAGCCTACACACCCGGATGACGTGTTTTCTCATCAAAGTCTTGTCAGAGCTGGCTATCCCATCGCCATAGGAGAGGGTAATTACTAACTATTTCTGAAACTAATACAGGCCGCTGCCAAAGTTGTGAGACATTTGATATTAATAAAAACATATTTACTTGCTATTGAAATGTTTTGATCACTGGCACATCAAATGACATTCTTTCTGCCTAACTGTGCAAAGCATCTAAGTGGATTCTATAGTATAACATGTAATAGCCTGTATACTCACACACGTGTTTGTAGAGCTAGAATCAATGTGTAAAACTCTTCAAAATGTTTGAGGAAAATTTCCCCCAAAGATATATCTTTTTCATGCAAGCCTGTATTAAAATAGATTGTCTAACTATTAATATTGGTGTAATTGATAGACTGATACGCGTATGTTTACTTTTAGCTATACCAAACCGCGTGACATTCAAGAACTTCATGCAGGCACAGGCAGCTAACTTCATTCAGGTATGAACAAAATTCTGTGAGTGCTGCAACTGGATTCTGGTGTGTGTGTGTGTGTGTGTGTGTGTGTGTGTGTGTGTGTGTGTGTGTGTGTGAGAGAGAGAGAGAGAGAGAGAGAGAGAGAAAGAGATGGAGAGGGAGAGGGAGAGGGAGAGGGAGAGGGAGAGGGAGAGGGAGAGGGAGAGAGACTTGGACATTATATAGAAGACACATTAAACAACTTGACCAATTTCACATGCAATGTCTTCGCAAGATCGCCAATGTCAAATGGCAATACATGGTACCCAATACGAGGTTTTGAAAAATGCAACAAGTCTGGAATTGAGACTTTACTACTTCAAGCTCAACTCCGATGGTGTGGCCATCTTGTTCAAAATAAGGGATGATAGAATCCCAAAGGTAGTGTTTTGTGGTCAACTGAAGGAAGACTCTAGAACAGCAGGTTGTCAGAAATTACGCTTTAAAGACAGTTAAATCGAATTTAAAATCTTGTAATATTGATGTATCAAACTGGGAATTATATGCATCAGACAGACCTCTGTGGAGATCTTATTGCAAAAAGTCCTTAGAACATTTTGAAGACAAACATTTCAGAAGTACTCAAATAAAAAAGGCAGGAACAGCAGACTGGAGTATTCTCTAAGAGTGGCAACTTCAACTGCAATGTTGTGAACGCTTCTGCACAGCACGTATTGGTCTTTGGAAACACCATACTCCACTGTGTGTGTGTGTGTGTGTGTGTGTGTGTGTGTGTGTGTGTGTGTGTGTGTGTGTGTGTGTGTGTGTGTGTGTGTGTGTGTGTGTGTGTGTGTGTGTGTGTGTGTGTGTGTGTGTGTGTGTGTGTGTGTGTGTGTGTGTGTGTGTGTGTCCCCAAATCTCATAGGTAGACATGTACAACAATTTTTGATCTTGCCTGAGCTGCTCCACAAACAGCATTGACTAGATCTTGTGTACTGTGCCATAGCTAGCTGCTATTTTGGCAAAAGCAGCACTCTTTAAGTACCAGTTTTTAGGCTAGACAAACGCATGCTTGCATTTATGGGTATATAAACAATTTTAAAAACCCCACAAAAGAGCCCTATCTACAGCCCTGCTGTCATGACTGTCTGTGTGTCTGTCTGCCTGTCTGCCTGTGTGCATTGCACGTATAAGAGTACTCTCGTTTTTGATGCCATTTCTTCTCTGTCCAATGGTATCTTTGCCACATTTGTTGTCAAATTTACTTAGGTTGATCCTTCAAGAACTGGAGGCATCAGCGAGACTATCCTTGTAGCAATGATGGCCAAAAAGTTTTGTCTTCCTGTTGTTCCACATGTTGGCGACATGGGACAAATCAGCCAACACCTAGTATTATTCTACCACATTGCGCTGGGACACGAGAAACTTTTTCTTGAATATATTCCACATCTCAGGAAGTATTTTGTTACTCCTGCCCAAGTCAATGAAGGAGTATACAGGGTGCCCGAAGAACCAGGAGCTAGTAGCGATCTAAGAGACTAACTTCAATAATGTAGTGTATTAGTATTGATGCTCTCTAAGAATGTATGATAGCGCATGCGCATATGTTTTGCCAACATTATATTTATTTTAAGCAACTTTCTTGCACATATGCTTTAAAATTGCTGTCAATTCTTCATGTCTAGAAATTCTAGAAAAGGTCAGTAAACCATACAAGCATTGCTGAATTCAAGAACACAACAGTACGATTAATATTAGGTTGCACGGAGATGAAAAGCAAATGAGTCAAGCTGCCATCATCGTATCTGCAAGTCTCAGTTGGCTATGTCACAGTTGGCCAAGAAAAGCAATTGCTTGTACCTTCGTAAAGTAGCATAATAAGAAAACTGTAAGGGCTGGTACAGGCAAATATGTAAAGATTGTAGGAAGCCTATCAAGGGTCTTCACGTATGATGTGCTGCTCAATGCAGTTGGGGATAGTATAGTCGACTGGCAGGGCAATTAGCTTCCATGCCTTAATATTTAATAGTATACAGTACACAACATTACTAAGTTGACTAGTGAATACTGTAGAAAGTAAGTGGGTTAGCAAACCTACATTATCATATGATGTACTGATAACAGTTGATACTGTTGAGATTCTAATTGTGTTCGCATTACTGGTAGACAATATTAGCAAAATACAATCTATAAGGCATACTCTACACCCTTGATCTACTGATGCAAACTGTGGATTACATGTAGCACACTAATAGAAGCATGATACTTTGAGTGACTGCGACATCTCTCACAACTAGCTAACACACACGGTGGCCGATCAACCCTTAATAGTCTTTCAAAGTCAACAAGTACTTGTCCATATTCTCAGTATGCTTAGTATAACAACATCGACGAAAAACAGTATTATTAATAACCTCACAAGTCTAAACAGTGTATTTTAGTGGGATTATGGGTTAGTGCAGCCCAAACACTAAAATGCAATCTACAAATGTAGAGCTCCCTCATGGTATACCTGTTGAGGTAGTTGCACCTCACAAGTGCATAAAATAGAAGGTTTAATCGCCCCCTCAATCTTTGACTAAAGACATTGACTCTGAAAGTAAAAGATCATGTCTGTTGCATCATAGTCTGTGTAGTCAGACCTTAACTCCGCCCTCATGCCATGAGGTTTATTCGACAAGGTTAATGTCTGGCTACGCGATACTAGTTCCATCAGTGCTAAAATAAGATTTTGAAGAAGTGGGGTCACACAATTAGGGCAATGGTGATGCCTAACCTCCTCGATTTTAGTGGGTGTGTCTTTCAGACAATTAAAAGCGTCATATAGTTTATATGGCCTTAGCTGCAGGCCTTCCTAATTTTGAGGGCCCAGCTATGCCACTACAGTTGCGTGTCACTTATCCAACCCCCTTGAGACAAGACCCTGTTGGATAAGTGAATATGTTGGATAACTGAAGCTGTTACGAACTCCAATATTGTCCATATTATACGGCATTTTTTCACATTAGGTATACCAAATGTAGATGTGAATTTAAACAAACCAAACGTCTTACTGATCTAGATAAAATTATACTCTTCATGATTGATTGTAAATTTATATAATATGCAGGATGCGTTATCTGTCATATCATCTGTCATATCATGTGGCAAGCTGACCTGTTGGATAACCGGCATGTTGAATAAATGAACGTCGAATAAGTGACACACAATTGTATTTGAGGGTTCAGCAATGCCACTATTTGAGGGTTAAGTGTTTTCAAGCCCAAAAACCGCTTTGTTCTATAATATCTTTCTGTACGTCCATCTAAACTGAGTAAGCTCAAGCATGTCAGAACTATTGTAAACATAACACAATGCATTTCAATAAATACATATAAACGAGTTGAAAAATAGGACTGTAGTAGTATCGTCAAACAAAATGCCAGGCCAATATTTAGAAAAGGTGATTTAACTAATCAGGGCTCCATTATATGCAAGCACACATGCAATGTAATATGAGATACTCAGAGGCAGATCTTAATTTAATATTGAAGAATAGCACTTAACTAGCATGGAGCTTGTTTCTTAGCTAGCTTCTAGTATTTCACTGTTGCAATTGGAAAAGGAAAGAAGCACATTGTACTTCTAAACCAGTTTAGTAGACATTTTGTATGACAACATGAAACCTTTATATGTCAAGAATTGCTTCAGCTAATGCAAACCAATCATATAAATCCAACAAGTCAGCCATGCATTTCAGAGTTTCAGCACCACAATATCTGCGCTCCTGCCAATAGATACATATGCCCATACTAGTTGCAGCAGCAATACATACCTTACAGCCAATCATGTCTGGTTATGCCTAGTCACCAATCAACTACTTTCTTTCGTTTAAAGAATAGGCCAGTGGGACTGCCAGGAGGCAAAAAAGCCAAGAAAACTGGAGTCTCCGCACCTGCATATATTCTAGATTAAACGCTAATTATAAAATAGAAAATCACTAAGGAAAAACCTTGTTCAGGAGTAAGGGGAGCTCGATCCCCTGCCATGTCAGTCTTTACCCAGCCAGGACAGCACTGAAAAGCAAATAAATTATTCTTATATAAACAGTAAACTCGCATAGAATCTACAGAGACAAAACAATCTCTCTTTGTGTTGTCACAAGCAGCATGCTTGCAAATTAGGCTCAAACATATACTGTACTACACATGAACAGGTTGACAACATGCAGCTACAAATAAGTATGTCCCTCAAAAGTAGACTTCGCGCCTCTCTTTTCTATAAGATTAGAAATTAACAACAAGCTGTGGTTCATGAGTGTTGATAATCCAATACATAATTAGTATGGCCAATTAGTAGCAACCACACATAAAACTGTCAATATTTTAAATCACATTCTAGTAATACTGTCAATATTTTCACCTAGCCTTGACACTAAGGCCATCCTTGCCTTGCATGGTGGACTATGCGAGAGATTGCATGTCGAGATCACAGGACAGGAAAAAGCTGCTACTGCAAGGCAAAGAGTGGCCTAGCGACACACTAGGTCACTTGACGTGAAGCTTACTTTAATTAATTAGATAAATATTGTAAATTAAGTTAATTAATAAAAGAATTATTGATTAATTGAATAATCAGTCATGTGAAATAATGTGTTCCTAGACCACTCTTTGCCTTACAGTTGCAACTTTTGTTTCTGGTTATGTGATATCTACTTGGAATCACACAGATTAGTCCACCACATATGGCAAAGATGGCCTAGTGCCATCGAGGATAATTTTCACCCAAATTCTGATAGTTAGCTGATTGAAGTAGAATTAGGTAAGTATTACCACAGTTACCACCCAGTGAGTCAAAAAAACATTTTCAAAATTGCATATAAACCCAATTACATGCCAAACTACTTTATATGGAACAGACACTCTAGTTATTCCCAAAACAGGATTACAAAACTACTAATTTTGTTTAACAAATGTCACCACTTTCTAGCAGTTAGTCTTTGGAAAGAGGGCTCGGCTCCACCATATAAGATGTCTAATGCATTTATAAGAGCGTCAACAACAACAACTACCAAATATTGTCACTAAATTTTGATGCTTTAAAATCAGATTCATGTCGCTTGGCCACCCTATGTCTACCAATGTGAGTATTCGATTGGTTACTTACACTGTTTACAAGAATGTCCTCTTTGTCTCCAGTTGACATTTGTCTTGCACTAACTTTGGTCAAAGCAATAAGTCCAACCTTAGACGTTCCATATGCTACAAACAGAAAGAACATAAGATTGTTCCAGTGCATTTTGTTGGTGAGCATTTGGCACTCTGCACAAAGATATTGTACATGGATGGACATCATTCCAGGTATTCACTACCTTAATGGTCTAAGCACATCTGAAACAGGGTATGCTTCTGATGCACAATACACCTTAATACCCAGACTGATCATGTTGAGCACAACACATTATAATAGTAAAAGCTGCTCTGTTCTTAATTAGACAGAAAGCTAAACATGTTAAAAATTAGAGGGCAATGTAATTACTGCTACTGTAAACTAAAAAAATTTGGTGGCATAAAATTTCGGTGCCTCCTAAAAATTCGGTTCGATAGTAACCTATTTTTGGTGAAACTCCTTGGGAGCTTCAAACTCCTGGTTGGATCCACGGTGCACTAGAAATACATTTATGCAGTTGCACAACACAATAGTAGGTGTGAACTAGCTACCTAGTTAGATAATAATTGCAATAGTTCACACTGACTTTCTTGCTTGGTGTCAAAGAGGTTTGACAATGTTGACAAATATAGGTAGGGATTTAATTTAGGTACTTCATAGGACATACTAAAATTACTAAAAATAAATCGGCACTGAAAATAAATCGGCACTGATAATTTCTTAGTTTACAGTACTTGTATTAGTATAAATGCATGTGTGTTATTTAAAGAGTAATACAGTAAACGTCTTTGTTACCTGAGAAAGGATTAGGCCATCCCTTTTCAACATGGATGCCAGCTTCAACATCTCTATGATTCAATTACAATCAGGGCATATGCATGAATTGCAAATAAAAAGTGCCTTACGAAACAAACTGATTCATTAACATCTCCAGTTTGCTTTCAGTTAGTGAATCTGAGGCAAACTGCTGTTGAAGATTTGGCTTCAGTATCTTCAAATGACCAACAGATGATGCAACATTCACTACCCTTCAAATCAGCAAGTAAAAATTGATAATAGTCATAATAATATATTTTGTTTCATACCACTACATGTACAGTGCTCTAGGCCAGACAAGATACGTACAACTAACAATAAAAAATAGATAGTCATAGAAGAATAAACGTAGAAGAATAAATAGACATAAATTAAGGTTTAAGTCAAAATGTCACAAACTAAATAGAAGTCAATCTTTTTGTACAGTACAATTGAAACTTGATTGGCAAAGTATGCACACATAAGCAATTAACTCTAATATAGGTAGAGATAATGTGATAACAAAATTCATAAAGTGTTGTGCATTTAATAACTTAGATCATTTCTAGATATTCAGTAACACAATCAAAATACTCAATCACTAAAATCAGGGTTCCAGCCAGGCATGTTAAGGCATAGCGGCCCACTACGCCTTCAGACCTGCCCGCTACGCCTTTAACATACCCGCTACCCCTTCAATATACTGGTTAGGCATAACGTCTCTGTTCGTACCTGTGGAACATTTATCAACAGCGATAATGGGGAAGAAGGTGCAGACTTGTCAATCATGAGTCTCAATTGCATACCCATACTATTGTAATTGGATTTGGTGCCTAGTAATTAAGTCAAGAATGTAATCCATACCTTACTATCAGTCTGCCTTAGTGTGATTTGCAGAGGCAGAGTTTCAGTCAATACATCAAAACCAAACAATTTACAAAAGGTATGATCCTAAAACACTCCCCCAAATCCATCGTACATTTTATATCTAAAAAATTTCACAGATAACACCAACTTGCCATGCCCACATGCCAGACTCATGTACCATGCCCATACCGCTACTCCTTCCAAGAATCCTGGCTAGAACCCTGAAAATGCAATACAGCACTGTACCAACCCTTGCATAATTATCTACTCATTCTCAATATTCGCAAGTTCAAAAGCTTCTTTGAAACATGTCCCTAGACAAACGAACAACAGAAGCCAGCATGTAAGGGCTAAAACAAGCAATAAGCTGTCATTTTTCATTTTGGTAACATACTACCTTCACAATTGCCAACTGTTGACAAGCAAAAAGTGCAGCAAAACTACTTCACATTCAGCACATAGAGCACAAAAAACGCTTAAGAGTAATCTTCTAACCTAGCATGAGGTCTCAGTAGTGGAAATAAAGCCCGACACACATTAAGGGTACCAGTGAAGTTGACACGAACTGTTTCTCGAGCTTGCTCTGCCAAAGGGGCAGTGCTTGCTGGCTAAGAAACCACCAACCTTAAATTTAGTCATCTTCATTCAGTTGTTGATGATGCATGTAACAGCTGACCTTGTAGGCAATAGCTGCATTATTCACCAAGACGTCTAAGCCCCCATATTTCTTTTCAAGAAAATTTTTGAACTCCTGAATGCTTTCGGAATTTGATATGTCAAGCTGCTGATAAATGACTCTTACACTTTGTTTCTCCAAATCAGTTTGAGATTGTTGTCCTCTAGAAGGATCACGTGCTGCAACAAAAACCAACTACAGTTGTCACCAAAATATTCTAATGCAATCAGTTATATTGTATCTGCATTGTATTCATATAAAAAGATATAGCCATTTAACAATAACATCATTACTTGCCAATAAATGACTCAGTTAATGTACTGCAGTCAAGACAAAGACTTAAATGCTGTCACAGACAGACTGATACACAGACAGACATGCAAGGTTGAAACAGACAAACAGACATTGTCACAACAGACAGCTATACAAAAAGCTAGACAGCTAGCAGTAGCGGATACAGGGGACCCGTTGAGCAACACACGCGACCCTCTCTGAATGATACTGAACAACAGACTGTCTTAACTCAGCGTACTATGTTTAGCTACGTAAGTGAACTGTACTACATTTGTTGTACAGCTGATCAAGCCGTTTTGGAAACCTCCAGTGCATTAACTCCCGTAGCTACGCCATCTCAGTTTTGACTTCTAGCTCCAAGACATGTGCTTCGCACTTCATCTGATTACATGGCTGGGGCATTTTCTGCATGTGTCACGCATTCTACATGTGCATGCCAATGAAACCTGGTCGAGCTGAGTGTGCTATAAGACACTTATCCTTGCAAAGTTCAAAGTTTTGATTTCTGCTCTACACACAATGTCAACTCATTCTACCTCCGTTTTCTGAAAAACCACATGTACTCTTTTGACAACATTCTCTGTGAATTGGCTTCAAACCTGACAGAGCTGAAGACAAAACCGCTACTCGACAATATTGGTGGTTCATACAGTCTAAAGGGCAAGCCCAAGAGGGGCCAACAGCTGTCAATGTTTTGTCATGACACAATTGCAGAGCAGCTTGTACAAGAAGATGCACAAAATTTGTGCCCTGTTGCCATTGTTGGAGATGGCAATTGTCTCTTCAGGACGTTCTCTACTCTGTTTAGCAGAAAGGAGAGAAAAGATTACATAGATCTAAGGGTCCGTACAGCCATTGAGGTATACACTAATACCTCGGTTATCCGGCCCTCAAAGCTCTGGGCACATCGCTCTACCGGGCAGTCCCAGTAACCACGTGTGAAAACGTTTTTACATAAATGCGCATGCGCAATATTGCATGCAATGAAATGGCGACAAGTAAGCCGAGGCGGACTGTACTTACACTTGAGAAAAAGAGAAATCAAGAAAGAGAAGTCTCAACGTCGCGAGACGTAGCTGAGATTTTGAACTGCCAAAGTCAACTGTTGAAAACATTTGGAAAGATTGAGAAAACATCGTGTTCGGTGCAGAGAACCCGACTGTCACCAAGCGGTGATGTAGTCTCACGTAACCAGATCCCTCTCCGCAGCGTCATACTTCCGGGCAAAATGGGGTCTGGTGAGCAGCCTTTGATGTCACTGTGTAACGAGTAGCCAGAACTGGCTATCTAAAGACCAGATTTGGTTTCTTAAGCCCCGTCCACACTGGCAGCTGGATCACGATAAATCCAATTCATATCGTGTGGTGGTTTCAATCTCAATCGGATTGAATCCAATTAGAAATAGTGGGCATTACTTCCACATATGCTACGCGTGTAGTCGGACCATCTAACGTTCCTCACTCGCCTTTGTTCTCACTCACCTTACATCGCTGTACGAATGCTTTCCACAAGGAAAGAAGCCACACGTACACATCTGTCATCAGTCACGTGATATCAAAAATGAGGCAGAGGTAGCGTTTTCAAAGTGCAGTGTGGACGCACGCTATCCCAATTGGATCTTGATCCAGTCTGGTCTAGTGCGGGTGGACACGGCTATATATGCTTCACTAAAGACCAGCCTCGTATGCAAGCAGTGCAATCCTACGTCATTAGCTTCTCTTGTTTCATACAAAACAACTTGAAGACTACGGCTAGAGTCGTTGCTGTTTGTAAAATCTGCACGTCTACAGCAACAATTAAACACGGCCATGGGAACGTTGACGTTGGCTGGCTCGACATCATACGTCTAGCTAGCATTGTGCGCTCATGTCACCTGAGACAGAATGCAAACGCACTGGATGGATGTAAATGCACTCAATGCTGTTTGCTGTTTGATGTGTAGAGCGGCCGCCGACAGTCCAGATTGAACGATATCTGGTCCTGAAATTGAAGGACTTGGAGCTGACGTCATCGAAAGTAGATGAGTCGTTTTCCTGTGTTTGGGTAATCATCTCATGTGTTTTGTGCATTGCTTTACATGGAGTACGCTTGCATTCAGTCTCCGTTGTGACACAAGCACACAACGGTACATACGACGTCGATCATGACAGATTGCCTAATTATCTAAGAGATGGAAGCCTGTCCACGTTCCCACGGCTGCATTTAATTATTGCTCTAGACATGCAGATTTCACAAACAGCAACGACTCTAGCTGTAGTCTTGGAGTTGTTCTCTATGCAACAAGAGAAGCTAATTGAGATAGCATTGCACTGCTTGCATACCAGTCTGGTCTTTAGTAAAGCATTTAAGAACCAAATCCGGTCTTTAGATAGCCGATGTCTGGCTACGTGGCACACAGCAACATCAAAGGCTGTTCACCAGACCCAATTTCACCTGGAAGTATGACTAGGCAGAAAGGGGTCTCGATGGCGGTGTATCGTACGTGGATCACAGTTTCCTCTCTTAGCTATGTTCAAGTCACTATACCCTGATCTATAATGATAATACACACAACATGAAACATGACATATTGTAAATTTGACCCTCTGAGATATGGATATGTCCCAGTTACGAACGGTGCCCGGTTCCAAAGTGCCCGGTCCCAAAGTGCCCAGATACCCGACGTATTAGTGTAGTTAACAACATGTTGCTTTAGCTATACTATTTTCTGGTAGATTAAATATTTACACTTTAATTACTAGGTTTGTCTGACAGTGCGGCATTATATAGAGCACACACCTTACATTCAATGATTGGCTAGGCTAACACATCACTCAGGATAATTTGTCGGTAACGTCTCGTAGTGACTTATCAGTTTTATCATTTATTTATTTATATTTTTAGTGGAAGACTCTTCCAGACTCAAGGTCATCCTGCGTGACCCCATCTAAGATTTTCTGTATCCGCTCCTGGCTAGGCTGACAGAGAAATACAAACAGACAAAGAGATAAAGAGATTTGTTTTATTTTCAAAAATTGATTACTATAGTACACAACACATTGGCAGCAAATTAAAGGATTCAAAAAATAACTAATGCATGGAAGATGCCCACTGTCCACAAGCCGCATAGAAAAGTCCGTAATTTCCAAACAATTTAATTAATAGTGTTTGCAAGCAGTTTCCTGTAGCAGCCAAATGGACAAAAAGTCACCAAGAGATTGTTACCCTAATTGATCATGTAGAATATCCTCACATGTTCAAAATGCTAAGCACTTGGTTTACTAAAACTGTCTTTTCCATCTTCGGGGCATATATACACACACACACACACACACACACACACACACACACACACACACACACACACGTGCTCGCGTAGTATACTTTTAACATAGCTAAAAATATATGAAACAAGTCTAAACATTTTGAGAAAATGATGGGTATGTAGGGATGTGTATGTACTTATGTCATTTATGCCCATCTCCTACATCACACTCTTTTTACCTATATCGCTTGCAGCAGTTGTGAATGTGATGTACAAGATGGGCATAAATGACATAAGTACATACCCATCCCTACATACCCATCATTTTCTCAAAATGTTTTTAGACTTGTTACCTAATTGATCATGTAGAATGTCCCAATACCAAAGACATTTGAAATTATCCAAAGTGACAAAAGTGTACATAGTTATAGGCATGTTCCCAGGTTGCCTGGAAACCCCAGAGTAAAAGTCAAAGTTCGTCGTACGATTGAGACAAACAACACACAGCGAGAAATAAGTTGTCTATAACTAAGTTATAGAATAGAATGACGTTGACAATAATTATAATGGTTTTGAATTAATAGATAACCTCATTGTTATTAACATTGACTGTAATCCCCCTGCCTATTATATTAAACACCTGTGTAGTACCATACTATGTAGTACTCATGCAGCACTGACTGCCAATCAAGGTCGAGTCACTATTATGAAGCGGCAAGACTACTTGTCGTTGACTAATACTTATGAAATTGTTTACAAAAACATTTACACGTACAGATAGAAACAACACAATTAACTAATTAATTAATTAACTATTGACTAACAGTCTTAATTTCGTACCTGCTAAAATCACATCTCCCTCAAACTGTGTAGCGAGAGATTTGACTATAGCAAATCCAATCCCCTTATTTCCACCAGTTACCTAAACAAGACATGGAAATTCTACACAACAAAACATTATCCATTTATTGGTAGTACCACGGCCACTCTTGGAGCACTCATTTCGAACAGCAGAGGATAGTGTCTGCGCAGTCGTTCATGCAAGCAAACAAACTTATAGCAAGGCTTCAAGAAAAACCTAATTTCTACATACGGGACTTTATTTAAGTTCCCGGAAGCTTATAGCCTCGAGTGTCCAGCCGATGGCGACCTCGCACACTATGACAGGCCCTGAGGGGCAGATGTCTACGAGCAAGATCAGTTTATGCATTTGATAGAGAATTTTTTGAGTGAATGGAGTCTCATTAGCAGTGTACAGAAGGCAAAATAAAGGCTAGAGGTTGCATGTGTTTTCAGCAAAACATGTGCTTTACTTTGAAAAAATAGAGTTAGAATCATAATCAGTATCTGTGTGCATGCATTGTGGCCTGTATGTTATTGAGTTTTCTGACATGCATACTGCAACTGTAAATTAAAAATTTTAAAATACTAAAATTCAAATTTTGATTTTTTAAAAGATTTAAATTTGAAAATTTAATACATGTTTGAAAAAGAAACGTTAAATTAAAAATTAAAATTTAAAATTTAAATACTAAAATTGAGAAATAGAAATTTGAAAATTTTTGAAATTTTAAACTTTGATGTTAAAAAAGACTTTGGCAATTGAAAATTTAAAATTTTTAATATGAAATTTTTAAATTTAAAATTTTTAAATTAAAATTTTTTAATTTTAGTATTTAAATTATTAATTTCTATTTAACGTTTTCATATATCTAGCTATATATAGTTGGTGATCAAGTTTTTTGAAAGTTGAATAATTGATTAAAGAAGTTAATATACAGAGGCGGCTACAGCTCCTTTAAAGGGGAGGAACAAAAATTTGGTCACAGACTGATGCCATTTTGATTTTAACTTAACATGGTTGGTTTGCCATTGTATTTGTGACAAAAGTAGCCAGAGCAGCATCCACACAAATGATCACGACAATGTGTATATACAATCAAGCAAGTTTAGTTAACTTTGCTGAAACGAGAGAGTCCAGTATATTGGAGGGACAATGCTCCCAGATGCCTCTTTGCTCCCTGTTCCACCATCCTTGTGATAACTTAAATAAGATGCTGTCTATTATATATACAAAGCGATGCGTTTCCAAAGCATTAGTGTTTAGAAATTAAAAATATAAATATTTATTATTGTCTATAAGCAAATCTTGGGATTATGCACGTACTCAACCACAGAAAGACTATATGATTAATTGAAATCCTGCAACTGAAATAAGGGATAAATTTGGAATGACGGAGTCGATAGAAAGAGGTATTGCCTAGTTAGTAAGTTTGGACATTTCAGATGGCTTGGGCAGATTACTAGAATGGCAGAGGCCTAACGTGTCTAGTTTCGTATTGATTTGACAAGTAACACTCTTGATTGTTGTCAAATTATGCTGGAGGACATAGTCATTAATTAAAGATATGATAATTCTTAGCATTCAAAAGTCAAATTGGTATTCATGCAGTAGCTCAAACACGAAGGAATGGTATTGCATACAGTAACGTGAAAGAGTTTGGAACTGCTACTGTTTTATCTGTTAGGCTTATAATTACATGCAGTTGCAAGCAGCAATTTAAGTCTTGGAGTTTTGTATACATATCAAGTCGGAAACAGACGCCCCAACTGCACAATGACCATGCAAGACACGCTTGCGAATGGTTCAGTTTCTCAGCCAAAGTCTATTTATATAGTACTCAAGTCCTGTCATAACTTTCAGGCTAAACAACAATTCGCATTTTATGAGTACACATTAAAACGTGCTGACAGTGGTAAGCAACAACTAATTTCGTTCCAACTGCTGCAATGCTCGGAGGATAAAATACCAAATGGCGCAACCAAACTGATAAACGCAGTGCTTGGACTATAGTCCAGACAAAAGTCCTGCACTAACGATAAGTAATGAGATAGAATGGAAATGCTTTGTCGTTATTGTAGGTGACGTAGATACGGCTACTGCTACTGACGCCTGTAACGGTATCGAATCTTACTGTGTGACCGCTGGAAGATTTTTTCTCTGGTGGCATTCGCAGAGATTTATCGCCACGAAGACTGATAGACTCTCCAGTTAGGACTTTAGCTAGAAACATCTGCATTCCCACTAAACTTCGGTAACAGAAACCGTCAGAATAGCTCGCGTTCTCTGCAAAGTAGCAACCCCAACCCCATCTTCCAGCGCAAAATCTCATGTCAAATCCTTCTTCACTCAAGTAGATCTTTTCAGGATTTGTTGAGCTTGTTCCATGAAACAATTCCTTCTCTTTGACGCTGCCCTCGTTCTTTTCTCTCATGCGTTCCATGTGTTGACAATACTTGCGCCACAACCAAACATTTTGAATTCGTTCAAGTTTGACAATTTGAACCTAAATATTTATCCAGAAAACATTACATGGGCCAACATTGGTAGCTAGAGATAGCGTGCGAATGCCGTTACCTCGGGCATGCTTTCACGCATTCTGTTTAGAACACGTTTGTATTCTCCTGCTGCAGGATTGACAAATTTTAAAATAGGCTGGTTTGGATCAACAGGTAGTTCCCATTCAGGAGGTGGCTCCCATTCAGGCTGCTTTGAGGACTGCTGGAGTTGAATAATTTTTTCCTACAAATTATTTAACACGTTTATAAATTAATTAATTGCTGTTAATTTACATAATTCATACTTGCAAGTCTTGTACAAAGTTGTCTACACGATTCTTAAACCCTCCAACTGTTGCAACTGAAGGTCCACTGTCGGGTGATTGTGAAAATTGTATTCTTAACCCGTACGCTTCGCCATATTGCTTGATTATCGTTTGAATGCTGGTTGATAAAGTGTTAGGGATAGGTACCTCTTTTGTTTTTATTGTTTCTCTAATCAACGCAGTTAACTCCGCTACTCCAGCCTCAACATCAGTTGGTTGACCACGAATATGTACGTCGACATCTTCAAAGGACATTGCAAGTTTTGGAAAGCTACAAGTCGTGTTTGTACTGGCGACTTGTCTTTTTATTGATCGCTTCATTTTCGTTGAGTTGTTCGTTTGTTCCATTTTCTTCAGATCAACCGTGTAAGTGTACTTGTTTGGTGTTATATAAATTCTGCTCTGACCCTCGGCGTGTGCCGTTTCTATTGCGGAAGAGGAAATTTTGTCATACCGTTCATAGCAACCGTCATTTCCTCTATAGAACCACGCGCATCTGACAGTGGCAACAATTCTTTTAATTCGCCTACTTTTGAACGTTATAAGGTTGGTTTGTATCATGGAACTAAAATCTACCTTGTAGGTAAACATCTTTATTTGAATGGTCGCTGTCTGGACGCTAGCCTGAAATTGTTCTTCTATTGCTTTGGCAGCTGCTACATCATAATTGTTAAAACTGCCACTGTCGTCTTCATACAACCAAAGAAATGATGCTACGGGTGGCTGCAGGTCTGGAAGTTTCACAATTGTGGAAACGTCGGCACTAAATTTATTTTCAAATTCTTCGACCAGTTTAGGATCAGGAGGCAAAACTATCTCGATCTTACTCACACTAGAATCAGAGCAAGACTCGAGGTATTGTCGACTTGCTTGTATAGTAACTTCTGCGCAATTCTTGATTGGCAATTGAGATGAACCAGCCTTTAGGGCAGGTATAGCTACGGTAGTCGCGTTCCGTGTCCCTGCTTTACGCAATGAGCTTGAGACGGCAGCCCGAAACAACTCGCGATCCCTAGAGTTGAAAGTTGATGCAGCGCAACCGGGAACGACAGCAAATACGAGCCACTCGCATCTCAACTCTCCAGCTTCGATTGCTACAGAACTACCTTCTTCTGCCATTCCGTGCAATTTAACGTAATCATTTAGCTGACTCTGTATAGAGATACCTCCTGCGTTTGACAAAATCTTTGCCAAGCCTGTTGTTGTGTCGAGACTGGAGTTTGCGGCACAAATGATAGCATCTACTTCAGTGTCCAGCAAATTCTTGATTCTAAGTTCTAAAACCCTTTCTTGACCAGCATTGGTAATTGGACGTTTGGCAACTAGACCTTTTTCTGGCCATTTTATTTCGACACAATTTTTGATCTCCAACCTTCTAATACTCGACCCAACTGCAAAATTTTGCAGAGCAACTGCTTCAACAGAATCAAAATGTACCATTTCTGTTGTAAAACTGCGCGTCAATTCTAGAGCTTTTGTAGAGAGCCACTGGAGAACTGTAGATACCCCATTTTGTGTCCCAATCATTGCAATAGGGTCATCTTTCTCTTTCTCAACACGGACATTCACTTTCTTAGCAGAAGAATACAATTCAGGACGAATCTTCTTCCAGATACATGACGCTACTAAACGATCAGTTTCAAACATCTTTTTCACTTTCGTTTCTCCTTCTCTCACTTCTGTTGGTTGCCTGCAATACAAAAACCCTTTCTTCTCCTGGAGCTTGACTTTGATTTTCTGACCCATAAACTCTCTGTTATGATAACGTCTTACAGCAGCTTGTGCGTCAGTCAGGTTACGAAAATTAACAAATGCATATGCAAAACATCGCGATGGATCTCGTTTGACGACAACACTGGTAATTCCTACCGGCTCTCGAAAAGTAATTCGAGAGCCTATCTTCTGTCACTCTTGTGTCTAGATTACCCACCCACACATGTCCTGGTATTTCGGAAAGACTTAAAGAAGCGTCAAAGCTAGTGCAAGCCGGAGATATGTCCCGATCAGTGTAGTATCTGCGTTTCATGTCTCAGTGTCCTATAAAACCAAAAAATTAAGATTTTTACTGCAAGTGCAGCAAACATATTGATTGTGTAAAATCATTCTACTAGAAATTTTAAACTTTACTATTTATATTGAAATATTGAAACTGATTGACAATATAACGAGTAGAGTAACTATTATGTTGAGAAATAGACAGCAACTGTTGTATATCCTTTATCGATGTCGCCGGTTTAGATAATAAACAACACGCTCCGTGCGAACCATCCGATGCCAGGTACGGGCATTTTAAATTTAGTAGAGATCCGATGCGCCGTATTAAAGAAATTCGAGTGCGAGTGGGAGTTCAATCAGCAAGAAATCGAGTCTTCACGCGCAAGACGACGACTAGATCCGTCGTTGTCGGCCTCCACCGGTTCGGCGTGGGGATCAGACTTGGGGCGGCGGAGATACGTGCGACACACACACACACACACACACACACACACACACACACACACACACACAGACACAGACACAGACACAGACACACACACACACACACACACACACACACACACACACACACACACACACACAGACACAGACACAGACACAGACACAGACACAGACACACACACACACACACACACACACACACACACACACACACACACACACGCACGCGCGCACACACACACACACACACACACACACACACACACGCACGCGCGCACACACACACACACACACACACACACACACACACACACACACACACACACACACACGCACGCACGCACACACACACACCGTTTTTATGTATACATTTGTGATGTAAGTAAAGCAAAGAAATTGAACTAATTAATCTAGCTAGAGAGTCGGTGAACCAACTGGTCCCTGTGAACAAAATAGTCTGCGCTGTGCGGCGGTCCCGGGGGTACGGAATGCGTAAACAAGATAGTCCCATGCATGTAAAGGAAATAGGAACAATTATGAAAAATTCCCCGTAATTAAATAGGTACCGATAGAGTCCCCATGAGCAAGTTCCTAGTCCCTGTGAGCAAATCCCTAGTCCCCGTGAGCAAATTCCTAGTCACCGTGAGCAAATCCCTAGTCCCCGTGAGCAAATACCGAGTCCCTGTGAGCAAATCCCTAGCCCATGTAAACTAAACAGTCACCCTAGATAAAGAAAGAATCCTGAACGTTACTTTGCAGTTTTCCAACCCTATATAACGCAATCACACAAACGAGCTAGCCTCTAGCGCATCGTAGTAAAGTCCCTTCCACTGCAAAACGATGGGTGCCGCGCCTAATTGCCAAGTACGCTATCTAAACAGCAAAAGAGGACTTACCAAAAGATCCCTTGAAGTTCTAGTAAAATCAACCGACTTGCAGTCATACAGTACAGGTCATTGCCTAGTCAAAATCGAAGCAAATAGGGAGCGCATGCGCATCAGCCGCGACAGTGGTCCAAGCCTGAAACTTCTCACTAGACCGTATTATGTTAGTCGTTACAGTCAGTAGTGCGCTCGACAACCAAAACACAAGCGTATTACCTATTTCATTAATGACGTACACCAAAACTGTGAGTATGCAGGTGCGACAGTCACTAGAGGCGTCGTGGTCGAGCAAATAGTGTTGCGAGTGTTGCGGCTCTAAATTTGGTTGATGTTCAGGTGTCTCTCTACTTCCGATCACGTCTTATATTTAGTGCTGCTGCTTGCTTTTATTGAAATGCAAACACGTCTTTTGGGTCCCCTCAATTTTACGTAATACAATTGAACGTACAATAGCACTGCTGTCGATCTTACCCTTACTCTCTCGATCAGTTAGCTTCGAAAACAGCCGACGTCTGATTTTCCGGTTGTCAAGTCCCGTACAAGCACACGCCCCAATTTATGTCATCCTCCCTCGCTGTAACACGCCCTCAGTTCTCGACGTCGAGACATTACTGTGGCATCTGACTCAAATTTCCATTATTTGAAATGCGGTTACTAAACTCGAATTGGCTAACCTTCGTAAAACTAGCAATTGTGTACGTTGGCATGCCATCTAGTTACGAAGTAGTTCAGGTACAGTTTGTTGCACTAACTAGATGCTGAAATAGCGTGGACACTACTAAAATTTAGGACGCCTTTCTTTGCTTTCGGTGGTCTGTACACGTAACAATAGCAACGAGAAAGTCGCAGGTGACCTTGTCTCCGAACATGCCTGAAAGCGTCTCCAGAGTTAGCCTCGTGTAGCCAGCCATGTTTCCTCTGTTAGTGGGGTATGTGACTCAAACTTGCATCACTTGAAAGTATATGACAGGGTGGGTATACCTTTTTTACAGGCCTTCTTAACGCGCGTTTGTAGGCTACAGACTGGAGTAGGGCGGAGCCTACACGCGACGAGAGCATGTTGAAGAGTATTTCAAGCTTTTCGCTTGCGGATTAGCCTAATATATTTTTGCACAAGGTCTCAGAAGTTGACTGCACTAGTAGTCTACTGTCAGGGTACAAAAAGCAAATTAGATGCTAGGCATGGCGTGGATAGTTAGATGGATGTGCTTTTAACAACAATTGTTTCAATTTTTGAAAAATAGAGCTAGAAATCGTAATCAGTATAGCACATGTGTTACAATAAAAGAAATTTTTGATGCGAAAACGCAAGTACAGAAGAAGAAAAGTGTGTGAACAAAATAGTACCCGGTGAGCAAAATAGGAGCGAATATAAACAAAATAGAGACAGTGCATGAACAAAATAGTACTGTACATCATGTCTTGTGCGTAGACAGCTATCAGGCAGGTTTTGCTTTCGGTGGTTATATATATATATATATATATATATATATATATATATATATATATATATAGGGGAGCTTAACTCGAGCCATTCTCTGATGAAGGCGGGGAGAGACTGGCTCGATTACGACAGACTTTAGGTACCAGACTGATCTAACATAAAATATATTTCATTACACACTATAACATAGTGCAGTTCCCTTACTAAAGGCAAACAAAGAATACTAAACAATCACAAGACAGTCAAGTCACAATGAATAAGCACTAGTAACGTGCTAAAACCTATAGAAGCACGTGCACGGTCTGTTCAGCTAACATTTCGTTCAGGCGATCACAAACAGCCTCAATGAATCAGTTCCATAGATGCCATTTCCATGGTGATGGTACAATGTACCAATTGTGGCACCAGGCTTGGCATATGACTTATACATTTTTCATTTATGGATTAAACTTTAATAGTCTGTAAATGGTGATGATTGTCATCTGATTTCAGTGATGACACCGGTCAATTTCTGCTTGCTCTCCTGTGTGATGCAAGGCCCGTACCCGAACGACAGACTCTGCACATAAATTACAAGTCCACGTATTCGTCACATCACAAACCTTTATAAGCCACAGATAAACAGCTAATGTTGTGTAAGCCATTTAGCCATTATTGATTTAAATGTCCCGTATGCAGCATTTGCTCGACTTAACCAATTTTTCCAGTTGGGACTTGGGCAATTTGCTAATACTATGATTAATATTAATCAAGTGGCTTCAGAGACCGCTTTGGGGCCACAATTTTGGCACCAGGCTTAAATAGAGCCGACAACACTAAGTTTTGCCTTTCAGATACAAGGTCACGTACACGGCACTATAGACACCCGACCCGTAATGGCAACACATATATAGACAACTGGCTGAGAAGCACATGCAGGCAGTTTTTATCTAATCAGACGAAAGTAAATCGTTTCAGTGGCGCTGACATGTGACTAACTGCCTTCCTCTGTTTTGTCGCAGGTTCACGTAACTCTCTGTTCCCTACGACTTTGCACTCGGAGCTCAGTAATCAGAATTGGCCCACAAGGTGGTCCATACTACAGTCTTTAGTGATTATGGCTATTATCTATATACTTTCCTTTTGCGTTGACCTTTACCTAAATTGGAAAATCGCTGACTCCATTGTTTTCAGGAATTTGCCATGCATGGCCTTTGCACCGTTCGAATTCACAGAACGTGGTATTCATTTTTGATGGTTTTCAGTGAAGTTCGTAACAGGCAAAGAATGAATAGAGAAGCACTACAGTGCTAAACCCTCGGTTAGTGTACGGGTTTGTAATCATATCTCGTCACGTGATAATGTTTTGCATACTGATATTTTTAGCCCAACCAACTGGTCTCAGCTGAGGTTTCCAATGCAGGCGTTTAAACAATAGGTTCTAAGGGGTGCAAAGCACCTTGTCTCCAGACTGGCGTACTCACAGGTCAGTCGCTTCGTCTGGCAAACAGACGTGCTGTCATAGACATTGCACGACGCTCTTCGCAAATTCTCGTAAAGCGCCAAATTTCTGTGAAAGACAACGCTATGATTGTAGCTGCAACGTCATCGCTCAGCCACGCACACCGAAAGTTTAAGCTGTCAGACTGCGGAACCCCACTATGCAGAAAAACTGTGGAATAAGTAAAATGTTACAAGTCAGGCTTCATGCAGCTACAGGTGTACAGCATGGCGCCTAAATCTTACCAGCACCTTCGCTCTCTAGACGCCTGGTTGTTGGTCGAAAAACATGCACGTGCAAATGATTAGGCGTTGTTTCTACGGGCTAAACCCTTGTGTAAAGCAATGGACTAAACAACATGTACAGGATGGACGTCCTGAGCAGCTAGCAAACAAAGAGAGGTGGAGCCTTATGATGACAACACGTCTCGTCTATTGGTCGGAATAGCTTCATTTGTGTCTGATTTAATCGAGTATATATACGGTCGTATGTACTGACGGTCGTCACCAGACTACTGTACCCTTAGTTCGGATATTCGTGCCTCGGGTTTTTGTCTTCTTGTGCTCCCCTTCGTTTACCCGCCGAATTCAATAATAATTATAAACTGTTGCGTGCAGTCTTCCCACAGTCGGTCCTCCTCTTCCTCTTTCTTCAGTACGTGTTTGACAAAGCTTTAGGAGTTATACTGCTTGGAATGAAGCTGGAACCAACTGCTGGGGGTCAGTGCATGAGCTTAACCGTTGTGTTCTGATTTCTCAAATATCGCTTCACGTGTGTGGTACGGACTCCGATATCAGAAATACGTCGTTATGAGGAGATACCTGCCTTCCTAGGATGAACAGACAGAAACCTTATATGCAGGTATACAGACAAGATTAGAGTTAGCTAGTAAGGGAGAAATGTAGTTGTACAGTGACGTTTAGGTTAGTTGGTGTAGTCACACATTAATTATAGAAACATTATGCCTTAATGCGCATGGTCAGGAAACACGGTAGTCAGCCGGCCACTAAATGAATGTGTGTATTACCGCGGCAGCTGCATAATTGCACGGTTGATTTGAACGGCTTTGGCGTAGATTTTGACTCGTGGATTTGCAAGATATAGCTGCTTATGTTCTTGATTGGCTAAGCGTGATTCTCAATGCGCGCAGACGTTATATCGCTCTATCGACCGCACATACGGTAGATTCTATAGCAATTTGTCACGAAATGGGCTTCTACGGGTAAGATTTAATAGTCTCTTGGATTAATTATTAATTAAAGAAGTAATGTTATCTTTCGTGGATTTTCAAGATAGCTTGTTGTTGATTTACGAGTAATTTTCGGTGCAATGGCGCAGTAGGCTAGAAGTATACTGTAATCTGCGCTGTGTGTGTGTGTGTGTGTGTGTGTGTGTGTGTGTGTGTGTGTGTGTGTGTGTGTGTGTGTGTGTGTGTGTGTGTGTGTGTGTGTGTGTGTGTGTGTGTGTGTGTGTGTGTGTGTGTGTGTGTGTGTCCTACTAAACGTTGACTGCCCAGGTGAATGTGAACAGAGGCATCGCCAATCCTGCTGCTTAAATTGCATTTAGTAACCCTGTAGACTTGCCTGCAGTATAGCTAAAGTGCAGTGTGGTGTTGCGCCTTAGTGTAACGTCGGGTGTAAGTAAATGCAGCCTCTCCAATATTTTTAGACGCTAGCGCCATGTTTCCGTCAGGTGACCAAACCGTGAGATGAATCTTTGTCCATCACACTGTTCCAGCAATGGCGGACGTTAATTAATTCATGGTGTGGAAGTAAAAAGTAACCTTGGTGTGGTCTTCCAGTGTGATTGTGATCAGCTGCCCAAACTGGAGGACCACACTTTATCGGTGTGTTCCGTTGGCTATAGTAGACCCGTAGACGTACAGACATGCAGTGTATGAAGAGGTCACACTCTGTCAGCGAAGTTTGCAACGACAACGGCGGTGATCTTGCCAGAACCGCAAATGTGACCTTTGCGAGTTGTTTGGAAGCAGATGATTGAGAGCCTAGAATAGGTATACATATTAGCTTGCGTTTGCACGTGTCTGCATGGTTGTTCGGAGGACACGGAGAACAAAGACTGTTAGAATTATGACTTTTAGAGTGGGTCGATCAATTCATGCTTGTATACGAGAATGCATGGACGGGGAGGCAAATAGAAGTTTTACATTATGACACGGGGCCGCTTCACACACACACACACACACACACACACACACACACACACACACACACACACACGCACACACACACACACGCACACACACACACACACACACAATACTCACTGATATACACCACACACACACACACACACACACACACACACACACACACACACACACGCACGCACGCACGCACACACACACACACACACACACGCGCGCGCGCGCACACACGCACAACCATACTAATGTTCTGAGTAGGACAGTCTCACCACACTAAATAATTATTGTGTCATTTATAACGATAACTATGTCAGTAGTTAACTCCGACTTGCTAGCGAAACTCTCTTCAGTCACGGAAGAATTAAAACAAGGCATGTTTCTGCAACACATGGTGATAAGTTACAAACAGTCGGTCAGCAGTCTGCACTGATCAAGCAGCTAACTAAAAACATTTGAGAGTCAAGTTTGGGCGCCCAAAAAGACAAGACC
>NC_085106.1:4109246-4131746 GCF_963422355.1 Corticium candelabrum
TCACTCTCGACTGCAGTAGATATGTGTGAGGCTTTAAAGGAAGTGAACCCTTACTGGATTGAAGAGCCTACACACCCGGATGACGTGTTTTCTCATCAAAGTCTTGTCAGAGCTGGCTATCCCGTCGCCATAGGAGAGGGTAATTACTAACCATTTCTGAAACTAATACAGGCCGCTGCCAAAGTTGTGAGAGATTTGATATTAATAAAAACATATTTACTTGCTATTGAAATGTTTTGATCACTGGCACATCAAATGACATTCTTTCTGCCTAACTGTGCAAACCATCCAAGTGAATTCTATATATAACATGTAATAGCCTGTACACTCACACACGTGTTTGTAGAGCTAGAATCAATGTGTAAAAATCTTCAAAATCTTTGAGGAAAATTTTCTCCAAATATAGATCTTTTTCATGCAAGCCTGTATGAAAAATAGATTGTCTAACTATAAATATTGGTGTGATTGATAGACTGATACGCTTATGTTTGCTTTTAGCTATACCAAACCACGTGACATTCAAGAACTTCATGCAGGCACAGGCAGCTAACTTCATTCAGGTATGGACGAAATTCTGTGAGTGCTGCAACTGGATTCTGGTGTGTGTGTGTGTGTGTGTGTGTGTGTGTGTGTGTGTGTGTGTGTGTGTGTGTGTGTGAGTGTGAGACTTGGACATTATATAGAAGACACAGTAAACAACTTGACCAATTTCACATGCAATGTCTTTGCAAAATCGCCACTGTCAAATGGCAAGACATGGTACCCAATACGAGGTTTTGAAAAATGCAACATGCCTGGAATTGAGACTTTGCTACTTCCAGCTCAACTCCGACGGTGTGGCCATCTTGTTCAAAATAAAGGATGATAGAATCCCAAAGGTAGTGTTTTGTGGTCAACTGAAGGAAGATTCTAGAACAGCAGGTGGTCAGAAATTACGCTTTAAAGACACAGTTAAATCCAATTTAAAATCTTGTAATATTGATGTATCAAACTGGGAATGATATGCATCAGACAGATCTCTTGTGGAGATCTTACTGGAAAAAGTCCTTAGAACATTTTGAAGACAAACATTTGAAAAGTATTCAAACCAAAAAAGACAGGAACAGAAGACTGGAGTATTCTCTAAGAGTGGCAACTTCAACTGCAATGTTTGTGAACGCTTCTGCACAGCAAGCATTGGTCTTTGGAAACACCATAACTCCACTGCGTGTGTGTGTGTGTGTGTGTGTGTGTGTGTGTGTGTGTGTGTGCGGTGTGGGTGTGTGTGTGTGTGGTATGTGCGGTGTGGGTGTGTGGTGCGTGGGTGTGGTGCATGTGTGTGTGTGTGTGTGTGTGTGCGTGTATGTGTGTGTGTGTGTGTGTGTGTGTGTGTGTGTGTGTGCGTGTATGTGTGTGTGTGTGTGTCCAACTCTGATAGGTAGATGTGTACCACAATTGTTGATCTTGCCTGAGCTGCTCCACAAACAGCATTGACTAGATCTTGTGTACTGCGCCATAGCTAGCTGCTATTTTGGCAAAAGCAGCACTCTTTAAGTACCAGTTTTTAGGCTAGACAAACGCATGCTTGCATTTATGGGTATATAAACAATTTTAAAACCCCCACAAAAGAGTCCTATCTACAGCCCCGCTGTCATGACTGTCTGTGTGTCTGTCTGTCTGTCTTCCTGTCTGCCTGTGTGCATGTATGCACGTATAAGAGCACTCTGGTTTTTGATGCCATTTATTCTCTGTCCAATGGTATCTTTGCCACATTTGTTGTCTAATTTACTTAGGTTGATCCTTCAAGAACTGGAGGCATCAGCAAGACTATCCTTGTAGCAATGATGGCCAAAAAGTTTTGTCTTCCTGTTGTTCCACATGTTGGTGACATGGGACAAATCAGCCAACACCTAGTATTATTCTACCACATTGCGCTGGGACACGAGAAACTTTTTCTTGAATATATTCCACATCTCAGGAAGTATTTTGTTACTCCTGCCCAAGTCAATGAAGGAGTATACAGGGTGCCCGAAGAACCAGGAGCTAGTAGCGATCTAAGAGACTAACTTCAATAATGTAGTGTATTAGTATTGATGCTCTCTAAGAATGTATGATAGCGCATGCGCATATGTTTTGCCAACATTACATTTATTTTAAGCAACTTTCTTGCACATATTATTTAAAATTGCTGTCAATACTCCATGTCTAGAAATTCTAGAATAGGTCAGTAAACCATACAAGCATTCCTGATTTCAAGAACACAATAGTACAATGAATATTAGGTTGCACGGAGATGAAAAGCAAATGAGTCAAGCTACCATCATCATATCTGCAAGGCTCAGTTGGTTATGTCACAGTTAGTTATGTCACAGTTGGCCACGAGAAGCAATTGCTTGTGCCTTTGTAAAGTAGCGTAATAAGAAAACTGTAAGGGCTGGTACAGACAAATATGTAGAGATTGTAGGAAGCCTATCAAGGGTCTTCACATATGATGTGCTGCTCAATGCAGTTGGGGATAGTATAGTCAACTGGCAGGACAATTAGCTTCCATGCCTTAATATTTAATAGTATACAATACACAACATTACTAAGTTGACTAGTGAATACTGTAGAAAGTAAGTGGGTTAGCAACCCTACATTATCATGTGATGTACTGATAACAGTTGATACTGTTGAGATTCTAATTGTGTTCGCATTACTGGTAAACAATATTAGCAAAATACAATCTATAAGGCATACTCTACACCCTTGATCTACTGATGCAAACTGTGGATTACATGTAGCACACTAATAGAAGCATGATACTTTGAGGGACTGCGACATCTCTCACAATTAGCTAACACACAGGGTGGCCGATCAACCCTTAATAGTCTTTCAAATACAACAAGTACTTGTCCATATTCTCAGTATGCTTAGAATAACACCATCAACAAAAACAGTATTATTAATAACCTCACAAGTCTAAACAGTGTATTTTAGTGGGATTATGGGATAGTGCAGCCCAAACACTGAAATGCAATCTACAAATGTAGAGCTCCCTCATGGTATACCTGTTGAGTTAGTTGCACCTCACGATGGCATAGAATAGAAGGTGTAATCCTCCCTCAATCTTTGACTAAAGACATTGAGTCTGAAAGTAAAAGATCATGTCTGTTGCATCATAGTCTGTGTAGTCAGACCTTAACTCCGCCCTCATGCCATGAAGTATATTCGGCGAGGTTAAGGTCTGGCTACGCGATACTAGTTCCATCAGTGCTAAAATAAGATCTTGAAGAAGTGGGGTCATACAATAAGGGCACTGGTGATGCCTAACCTCCTCGATTTTAGTGGTTGTGTCTTTCAGACAATTAAAAGCGTCATATAGTTTATATGGCCTTAGCTGCAGGCTTTCCTAATTTTGAGGGCCCAGCTATGCCACTACAGTTGCGTGTCACTTATCCAACCCCCTTGGGACAAGACCCTGTTGGATAAGTGAATATGTTGAATAACTGAAGCTGTTACGAACTCAGCTATTGTCCATATTATACTGAATTTTTTCACATTAGGTATACCAAATGTAGATGTGAATTTAAACGAACCAAACGTCTTATCTAAACTAAGTAAGCTCAAGCATGTCAGAGCTATTGTAAACATAACACAATGCATTTCAATAAATACATATCAACGAGTTGAAAAATGGGACTGTAGTAGTATCGTCGAACAAAATGCCAGGCCAATATTTAGAAGAGATGATTTAACTAATCAGGGGCTCCATTATATGCAAGCACACATGCAATGCAATATGAGATACTCAGAGGCAGATCTCAATTTAATATTGAAGAATAGCACTTAACTAGCATGGAGCTTGTTTCTTAGCTAGCTTCTAGTATTTCACTGTTGCAAGTGGAAAGGAAAGAAGCACATTGTAGTTCTAAACCAGTTTAGTAGACATTTTGTATGACAACATGAAACCTTTATATGTCAAGAATTGCTTCAGCCAATGCAAACCAATCATATAAATCCAACAAGTCAGCCATGCATTTCAGAGTTTCAGCACCACAATATCTGCGCTCCTGCCAATAGATACATATGCCCATGGTAGTTGCAGCAGCAATACATACCTTACAGCCAATCATGTCTGGTTATGCCTAGTCACCAATCAACTACTTTCTTTTGTTTAAAGAATAGGCCAGTGGGACTGCCAGGAGGCAAAAAAGCCAAGAAAACTGGAGTCTCCGCACCTGCATATATTCTAGATAAAACGCTAATTATAAAATAGAAAATCACTAAGGAAAAACCTTGTTCAGGAGTAAGGGGAGCTCGATCCCCTGCCATGTCAGTCTTTACCCAGCCAGGACAGCACTGAAAAGCAAGTATATTATTCTTATATAAACAGTAAACTAGCATAGAATCTACAGAGACAAAACAATCTCTCTTTGCATTGTCACAAACAGCATGCTTCCAAATTTGGCTCAAATATATACTATACTGTACTACACATGAACAGGTTGACAACATGCAGCTACAAATAAGTATGTCCCTCAAAAGTAGACTTCGCGCCTCTCTTTTCTATAAGATTAGAAATTAACAACAAGCTGTGGTTCATGAGTGTTGATAATCCAATACATAATTAGTATGGCCAATTAGTAGCAACCACACATAAAACTGTCAATATTTTAAATCACATTCTAGTAATACTGTCAATATTTTCACCTAGCCTTGACACTAAGACCATCCTTGCCTTGCATGGTGGACTATGCGAGAGATTGCATGTCGAGATCACATGACTGGAAAAAGCTGCTACTGCAAGGCAAAGAGTGGCCTAGCGACACACTAGGTCACTTGACGTGAAGCTTACTTTAATTAATTGGATAAATATTGTAAATTAAGTTAATTAATAAAAGAATTATTGATTAATTGAATAATCAGTCATGTGAAATAATGTGTTCCTAGACCATTCTTTGCCTTACAGTTGCAACTTTTGTTTCTGGTTATGTGATATCTACTTGCAATCACACAGATTAGTCCACCACATAAGGCGAAGATGGCCTAGTGCTATCGAGAATAATTTTCACCCAAATTCTGATAGTTAGCTGATTGAAGTAAAATTAGGTAAGTATTGCCACAGTTACCACCCAGTGAGTCAAAAGAACATTTTCAAAATTGCATATAAACCCAATTACATGCCAAACTACTTTATATGGAACAGACACTCTAGTTATTCCCAAAACAGGATTACAAAACTACTAATTTTGATTAACAAATGTCACCACTTTCTAGCAGTTAGTCTATGGAAAGAGGGCTCGGCTCGGCTCCACCATATAAGATGTATAATGCATTTATAAGAGCGTCAACAACAACAACTACCAAATATTGTCATTACATTTTGATGCTTTAAAATCAGATTCATGTCACTTAGCCACTGCATGTCTAACAAAGTCAGTATTTGGTTGGTTACTTACACTGTTCACAAGAATGTCCTCTTTGTCTCCAGTTGACATTTGTCTTGCACTAACTTTGGTCAAAGCAGCAAGTCCAACCTTAGACGTTCCATATGCTACAAACAGAAAGAACATAAGATTGCTCCAGTGCCATTTTGTTAGTGAGTGGTTGGCACTGTGCACACAGATATTGTACATGGCTGGACATCATTCCAGGTATTCACTCCTGCAGTAATTACAGAAACCAGTGCTTCTTGGATCTACTTGAATCCTGCATAGAATCATTCCTTCTGTCTACACAATCTTAATGGTCTAAGCACATCTGAAACAGGGTATGATTCTGATGCACAATACACCTTACTAACCAGACAGATCGTGTTGAGCACGACACACACATTATAATAGAAAGAGCCGCCCTATTCTTAATTAGACAGAAGCTAAACATCTTAAAAATGAGATGGCAATGTAATTACTGCTACTGTAACTAAAAAAATTTCAGTGGCATAAAAATTTTGGTGTGTCCTAAATATTCTGTTTTGGTAGTAACCAATTTTCAGTGAAAGTACTTGGAAGCTTGCACACTGCACTAGAAATACATTTACGCAGTTGTGCAACACAATAGCAGGTGTGAACTAGCTACCTAGTTAGATAATAATTGCAACAGTTCACACTGACTTTGTTGCTGGGTGTCAGAGGTTTGACAATGTTGACAAATTTAGGTAGAGATTTAATTTAGGTACATCATAGGCCATAGTGAAATTACCGAAACTATATCGCCACTAAGAATTTCTTAGTTTACAGTACTTGTATTAGTATAAATGCATGTGTGTTGTTTAAGAGTAATACAGTAAACGTCTGTTGTTACCTGAGAAAGGATTAGGCCATCCTTTTTCAACATGGACGCCAGCTTCAACATCTCTATAATTCAATTACAATCAGGGCATACTCATAAATTGCAAATTAAAAGTGCCTTACGAAACAAACTGATTCATTAACATCTCCAGTTCGCTTTCAGTTAGTGAGTCTGAGGCAAACTGCTGTTGAAGATTTGGCTTCAGTATCTTCAAATGACCAGCAGATGATGCAACATTCACTACCCTTCAAATCAGCAAATCGAGATTAATAATAATAATAATAATAATAATAATAATAATAATATATTTTGTTTCATACCACTACAGGTACAGTGCTCTAGGCCAGACAAGATACATAAAACTAACAATTAAAAATAGATAATCATAGAAGAAAATAAACGTAGAAGAATAAATAGACATAAATTAAGGTTTAAGACAAACTGTCACAAACTAAACAGATGTCAATCTTCTGTACAGTACTATTGAAAATTGATTAGCAAAGCATGCACACAGAAGCAACTAACTCTAATGTAGGTAGAGATAATGTGAATACAAAATTCATAAAAATTGCTGTGCATTTTATAGCTTAGATCATTTCTAGCTATTCAGTAACACAATCAAAATACTCAACCACTAAAATCAGGGTTCTAGATCAGCATGTTAAGGCAGAGCGGCCTGCTACGTCTTCAGACCTGCCCACTACACCTTCACACCTGCCCACTACGCCTTCAACCTACACGCTACCCCTTCAATATACTAGCTGGCATAATGTCTCTGTTCATACCTGTGAAACGTTTATCAACAGCAATAATGGAGAAGAAGGTGGAGACTTGTCAATCATGAGTCTCAATTGCATACCTATAGTACTGTAATTGGATTTGCTGCCTAGTGTAATTAAGTTAAGAATATAATCCATACCTTACTATCAGTCTGCCTCAGTGTGATTATAGAGAATGAGTTTCAGTCAGTACACCAAAAGCAAATGGTTTACAAAAGGTAAGGTCCTAAACCACTCCCCAAGCCAGCGTACATGTTTATTTCAAAATTGTTACAGACAACACCAACATGCCACGCCCACGTGACAAAATCATGTGCCACGCCCATACTGCTATACTCCTCCCTAAAAAATCTTGGCTAGAACCCTGAAAATGCAATACTGTACTGTACCAACAACTTGCACAATTATCTACTCATGTTGTAAATCATATAATCAATATTCGCAAGTTCAAAAGCTTGTTTGAAACATGTCCCCAGACAAACGAACAACACAAGCCAGCATGCAAAGGGCTAAAACCAGCAATAAGCTATCATTTTTCATTTTGGTAACATACTACCTTCACAACTGCCAACTGTCACAAGCAAAAAGTGCAGCAAAATTACTTCACATTCAGCACATAGAGCACAAAAAACGTTAGAAAGAAATCTTCTAACCTAGCATGAGGTCTCAGTAGTGGAAATAAAGCTCGGCACACATTAAGTGTACCAGTGAAGTTGACACAAACTGTTTCTCGAGCTTGCTCTGCCAAAGGAGCAGTGCTTGCTGGCTAAAAAAACCCACCAACCATAAATTTAGTTATCTTCATTCAGTTGTTGATGATGCATGTAACAGCTGACCTTGTAGGAAATAGCTGCATTATTCACCAAGACGTCTAAGCCCCCATATTTCTTTTCAAGAAAATTTTTGAACTCCTGAATGCTTTTGGAATTTGATATGTCAAGCTGCTGGTAAATGACTCTTATGCCTTGTTTCTCCAAATCATTTTGAGATTGTTGTCCTCTAGAAGGATCACGAGCTGCAACAAAAACCAACTACAGTTGTGACCAAAATATTCAAATGCTTTACAATCAGTTATCTTGTTATCTGCATTGCATTCATATAAAAAGATTTAGTCATTTAACAACAATAACATCATTACTTGCCAATAGATGACTCAGTTAATTTAGTGTAATCAAGACAAACACTTAATTAAATGCTGTCACAGACAGACTGATAAACAGACTGACATACAAGGTTGAAACCAACAGATAAACATTGTCACAAACAGACAGCTATACAAAAAGCTAGACAGCTAGCAGTCATAGCAGTAGCGGATACAGGAGACACACAGAGCGACACATGCGACCTCTTCTGAATGATGCTGAACTACAGAGCATACTGACTCAGCATACATGTTTAGCTACGTAAGTGAACTGTACTACATTTGATGTACAGCTGATCAAGCCGTTTCAGGAATCTCCAGTGCATGAACTCCCGTAGCTACGCCACATTCATTCTGACTTCCAGCAACGAGACATGTGCCTCGCACTTCATCTGATCACATAGCTGGCACATTTTCTGCACGTGTCACACATTCTACATGCAAGTGCCAACGAAGCCTGGTCGAGTTGAGTGTACTATAAGCCACTTATCCGTGCTAAGTTCGAAGTCTTGATTTCTGCGCTACTCACAATGTTGACTCATTCTACCTCCGTTTTCTGAAAAAACTGCATGCACTCTTTTGACAACATTCCCTGTAAATTGCTTCAAACCTGACAGAGCTGAACACGAAAGTGCTACTTGACCATATTGGTGGTTCACACAGGCTAAGTGGGCAAGCCCAAGAGGGGCCTGCAGTGGTCTATGTTTCGTCACGACACAATTGCAGAACAACTTGTACCAGAAGATGCACAAAATTTGTGCTCTGTTGCCGCTGTTGGAGATGGCAATTGTCTCTTCAGGGCATTCTCTACTCTGTTTAGCAGAAAGGAGAGAAAAGATTACATTAATCTAAGGGTCCGTACAGCTATTGAGTTATACACTAATACCTTGGTTATCTGGCCCTCAAAGTTCCGAGGACATCGATCTACCGTGCAGTCCCAGCGATCACGTGTGAAAACTTTTTTACATAAAAGCGCATGTGCAATTTTGCATCCATGGAAATGGTGACCAGTAAGCGAAGGCAGTCTGCCCTTACACTTGAGAAAAAGAGAGAAATCGAGAAAAGGAAGTCTCAATGTCGTGTAGCTGAGATTTTGAACTGCCGAAGTCACCTGTTGGAGACATTTGGAAAGATTGAGAATAGATCATGTTCGGTGCAGAGAACACAAATGTCGCCAAGCAGCGGTGTAGTCTCGCATAGCCAAACCCCCTCCGCCATGTCATACTTCCGGGCAAAATGGGGTCTGGTGAACAGCCTTTGATGTCGCTGTGTAACGCATAGCCAGAAATCGGCTATCTAAAGAGACCGGATTTGGTTTCTTAAGCCCTGTCCACACTGGCAACTGGATCACGATCCAATCGCGATAAATCCAATCCACATCGCAAAATGGTTTCAATCGCAATCAGGTTGAATCCAATTAGAAATTGCGGGCGTTACCTCCACGTATGCTATGCGTGAAGACAGAACATCTAATGCTCCTCACTTGTTTTTGTTCTCGCTCACCTTACGTCGCTGTATCAACGCTTTCCACAAGCAAAGAAGCTACACGTACACATCGGTCATCAGTCAGGTGATATCAAAATGAAGTGGAGGTAGCGTTTTCAAAGTGCAGTGTGGATGCTCGCTATCCCAATTGGATCGTGATCCATTGTGGTCTAGTGTAGACAAGGCTTTAAATGCTTCACCATAGACTGCAAGCAGTGCAATCCTATGTCAACTAGCTTCTCTTGTTTCATACAGAATAACTTGAAGACTGCAGCAAGAGTTGTTGCTGTTTGTAAAATCTACAAGTCTACAGCAACAATAAAACGCCGCCGTGGGAACGTAGACGTTGACAGGCTCGACGTTGTAGGTCTAGCATTGCACACTCATGTCACAACTGAGACTGAATGCAAACGCACTGGATAGATGAGAACGCACTCGATGCTGTTTGCTGTTTTGACGTCTAGAGTGGCCGCAAACAGTCCAGAGTGAACGATATCTGGTCCTGGAATTGAAGGCGTTGGAGATGACGTCATTGAAAACAAGATGAGCCGTCTTCCTGTGTTTGGATAATCATCTCATGTGTTTTGTGCATTGCTTTACATCGAGTATATTCGCATTCAGTCTCCGTTGTGACACAAGCACAAAATGCTACGTACAACGACAATCATGACAGATTGCCTAATTAGCTAAGAGATCGAAGCCTGTCCACGTCAACTTTCCCGTGGCTGTGTTTAATTGTTGCTGTAGACATGCAGATTTCACAAACAGCAACGACTCTAGCTGCAGTCTTGGAGTTGTTTGTTCCCTACGCAACAAGAGCAGCTAATTGAGATAGGATTGCACTGATTGCATACCAATCTGGTCTTTGGTAAAGCGTTTAACCAACCAAATCTGCTCTTTGGATAGCCGATTTCTGGCTACGTGGCACAGTGACATGAAAGGCTGTTCACCAGACCCCATTTTGCCCAGAACACGGCGCAAAGGGGTCTGGCTACACAAGACTAGCGGCGGTGTATCATACGTGGATCACAGTTGACTATCGGTGTATTTTGTTCAGCTAAGGTCCAAGGAAGCAGCTGTCCCATCCACTATTATTCAATAGAAAACACTTGTTATGTTCAAGTCACTATACCCTGATCTATGATGATATATACACAACATGAAACATAACATATTGTTAATTTGACCCTCTGAGATATGGATATTTCCCAGTTGCAAACGGTGCCTGGTCCCAAGGTCCCCGGATACCCGACGTATTAGTGTAGTAAACAACATGTTGCTTTAGCTAAACTGTCTTCTGGTAGATTAAATATTTACACTTTAATCACTAGGTTTCGTCTGATTGTGCGGCAATATATAGAGCACACACCTTAAATTCAATGATTGGCTAAACTCACACATAACTGAGGATATTTTGTCAGTAACGTCTGGCAGTGACTTATCAGTTTTATCATTAATTCATATTTTAGTGGAAGGCTCTTCCAGACTCCAGGTCATCCTGCATGACCCCATCTAAGATTTTCTGTATCCGCTCCTGGCTAGGCTGACAGAGAAATACAAACAGACAGAGAGATAAAGAGATTTGTTTTATTTTCAAAAATTGTCTACTATAGTACACAACACATTGGCAGCAAATTAAAACTTTCAAAAATAACTAATGCATGGAAGATGCCCACTGTCCACAAGCAGCATAGAAAAGTCCCACATTTCCAAACAACTTAATTAATAGTGTTTGCAATCAGTCTCCTGTAGCAGCCAAATGGACAAAAGATTCACCAAGAGATTATTACCCTACATGATCATGTACAATGTCCCAATACCAAACATTTGAGATTATCCAAAGTGACAAAAGTGTACATAGTTATAGGCATGTTCCCAGGTTGCCTGGAAACCCCAGAGTAAAAGTCAAAGTTCGTCGTACGATTGAGACAAACAACACACAGCGAGAAATAAGTTGTCTATAACTAAGGTATAGAATATAACGACGTTGACAATAATTATAATGGTTTTCAATTAATAGATGACCTCATTGTTATTAACATTGACTGGAATCTTCCTGCCTACTATATTAAACACCTGTGTAGTACCATACTATGTAGTACTCATGCAGCACTGACCGCCAATCAATGTTGAGTCACTATTATGAAGTGGCAAGACTACTTGTCGTTGACTAATACTTGTGAAATTGTTTACAAAAACATGTACACGTACAGATAGAAACAACACAATTAATTAATTAATTAATTAATTAGCTATTGACTAACAGCCTTAATTTCGTACCTGCTAAAATCACATCTCCCTCGAACTGTGTGGCAAGAGATTTGACTATAGCAAATCCAATCCCCTTATTTCCACCAGTTACCTGAACAATACATGGAAATTCTACACAACAAAACATTAGCCATTTATTGGTAGTACCACGGCCACTCTTGAAGCACTCATTTCGAACAGCAGCGGATAGTGTCTGCGCAGTCGTTTGTGCAAGCAAACAAACTTATCTAGCAAGACTATAAAAGACAAACCTAAATCTACATACGGGACTCTAGTCAAGTTCCCGGAAGCTCTTCGCCTCGAGTGTCCAGCCGATGGCGACAATGCACCCGATGACAGGCCCTGAGGGGCAGATGTCTACGAGCAAAAGCAGTTTACGCATTTGATAGAGAAGCTGTTTGAGTAAATGGAGTCTCATTGGCGGTGTACAAAAGGCAAATAAAGGCTAGAGGTTGGATGTGTTTTTCAACAAAAACTTGTGTTTCACTTTGGAAAAAGAGTTAGATATTGTAATCGGTATCTGTGTGGATGCATTGTGGCCGGTACGATATTGAGTATTTTGACTAACGGAAATTGTATTCTGCACCTAATAATTTATAAATATGAAAAATTAAAATTTCAATTTTGATTTTTCAAAGATTTAAATTTTAAAATGCAATGCCAATTTTAAAAAATGAAAACGTTAACTAAAAATTTAAAAACCAAAAATTTGAAATTGAAATTTGAAAATTTAAAATTTAAAAATTTTTTAATTTCATTTTTTGACAATTTTTAATTTAAAATTTATAAATTTAAAATTTAAATTTTCAATTTTCAAATTTAAATTTCTCAATTTTTAGCATTTAAATTTTTAATTTTTTATTTAACGTTTTCATATATCTAACTATATATAGTTGGAGATCAAGTTTTTGAAAATTAATTAATTAATGAAGTTAATACAGAAGCGGCTAAAGCTGCTTTGAATGGGAGGAACAAAAATTTGGTCACAGACTGCCGCCATTTTAATTTTAACTGAATATGGTGGTTTGTCATTGCATTTGTCACAGAAAGTAGCCTGAGCGGCATTCACACAAATGATCACGACAATGTGTGTATATCAAGCGAGTCAACTTTGCTAAAACGAAAGAGTCCAGTATATTGGAGGGGCAATGCTCCCAGATGCCTCTTTTGCTCCCCAGTTCCACCGTCCTTGTGATGATTTTAACTAAGACGCTGTCTATTATATTTATATTATATACAAAGCGAAGCGTTTACAAAGAAGAAGTGCTTAGAAATTAAAAATATAAACATTTATTATTGTCTATGAGCAAATCTTGGGATTACATGCACGTACTCAACCACAGAAAGATTACATGAAATCCTGCAACTGAAATAAGGGATAACTTTGGGATGATAGAGTCAATAGAAAGAGAGGTATTGCTTAGTTAATTAGTTTGGACATTTCAGATGCTTTGGGTAGATTACCAGAATGGCAGAGACCAAACGTGTCTAGTTTTGTATTGATTTGACAAGTAGCACTCTTTCATATTGTCAAATTATGCTGGAGGACAGAGTCACTAATTAAAGATATGATAATTCTTAGCATTCGAAAGTAAGATTGGTATCCATGCAGTAGCTCAAGCAGGAAAGAATGGTATTCAGTAACCTGACAGAGTTTGGAACTGCTACTGTTTATCTGTTAGGCCTAGAACTACATGTAGTTGCAAGCAGAAATTTAAAGTCTTGGAGTTTTGTATACATATCGAGTCGGAAACAGATACGCCCCAACTGCACAATGAGCATGCAAGACGCGCTTGTGAATACTTCAGTTTCTCAGCCATGTATATAATACTCAAATCCTGTCGTAGGTTTAGGCTAGACAACAATTCTGAATTTATGAGCAGACATTAAAACGTACTGACAGTGGTAAACAACAAGTAATTTCGTTCCAACTGCTGCAAATGCTCGAAGAATAAAATACCAAATGACGTAACCAAACTGATAAACGCAGTGCTTAGACTATAGTTCAGACGAAAGTGCTGCACTAACGATAAGTAATGAGATAGAATGGAAATGCTTTGTCATTATTGTATGTGACGTAGATACGGCTACTGACACTGATGCCTGTAACGGTATCGTATCTTACTGTGTGACCGCTGGAAGATCTTTTCTCTGGTGGCATTCGCAGAGATTTATCGCCAGGATGATTGATAGACTCTCCAGTTAGCACTTTAGCTAGAAACATCTGTTTTCCCCAAAGACTTCGGTAACAGAAACCGTCAGAATAGCTCGCGTTCACTGCAAAGTAGCAACCCCAACCCCATCTTCCAGCGCAAAATCTCATGTCAAATCCTTCTTCACTCAAGTAGATTTTGTCAGGATTTGTTGAACTTGTTCCATGAAACAAATTCTTCTCTTTGACACTGTCCTCGCTCTTTTCTTTCATGCGTTCCATGTGTTGACAATACTTGCGCCACAACCAAACATTTTGAATTCGTTCAAGTTTGACAATTTGAACCTAAATATTTACCCAGAAAACATTACATGCGCCAACATTGGTGGTTACAGAGATAGGGTGCGAATGCCGTTACCTCGGGCATACTTTCACGCATTTTGTTTAGAACACGTCTGTATTCTTCTCCTGCAGGATTGACCAATTTTAAAGTAGGCTGGTTGGGATCAACTGGTAGCTCCCATTCAGAAGGTGACTTCCATTCAGGCTGCGTTGAGGACTCCTGGAGTTTAATAATTTTATCCTACAAATCATTTAACACGTTAATAAATTAAATTGTTGTTAATTTACACAATTTATACTTGCAAGTCTTGTACAAATTTGTCTACACGACTCTTAAACCCTCCAACTGTTGCAACTGATGATCCACTGTCGGGTGATTGTGAAAATTTTATTCTTAATCCGTACGCTTCGCCATATTGCTTGATTATCGTTTGAATGCTGGTTGTTAAACTTTTAGGAATAGGTACCGCTTTTGTTTTCATTGCCTCTCTAATCAACACAGTTAACTCCGATACTGCCAATTCAACATCAGTTGGTTGCCCACGAACATCTACGTCGAAAGACATTGCCAAGTATGGAAAGCTACAACTCGTGTTTGCACAGGCGGCTTGTCTTTTTATTGGTCGCTTCATATTTGTTGAGTTGTTCGTTTGTTCCATTTTCTGCAGATCAATCGTGTAAGTGTACTTATTTGGTGTTATATAAATTCTGCTCTGCCCCTTAGCGCGTGCCGTTTCTATTGCGGAAGAGAAGAATTTGTCATACGGTTTGTGGCTACCGTCATTTTCTTTATACAACCACGCGCAACTGTCAGTAGCAACGATTCGTTTAATTTGCCTCATTTTGAACGTTCTAGCGTTGGTTTGTATCATGGAACTAAAATCTACCTTGTAGGTAAACATTTTAGTTTGAATGATCGCTGTCTTGGCGCTAGCCTGAAATTGTTCTTCTAGTGCTCTGGCAGCTGCTTCATCATAATGGGTAAAACCGCCACTGTCGTTTTTGTACAACCAATAAAATGATATTTCCGGTGGCTGCAGGTCTGGAAGTTTGCCAATTGTGGAAACGTCGGAACTAAATTTATTTTCAAATTCTTCGACCAGTGTAGGATCAGGAGGCAAAACAATCTCGATCTTACTCACACTAGAATCAGAGCAAGACTCGAGATATTGTTGACTTGCTCGTATCGTAATTTCTGCGCATTCCCTAATTGGCAATTGAGATGAACCAGCCCTTAAGGCAGGTATAGCTACAGTAGTCGCGTTGCGTGTCCCTGCTTCACGCAATGAGCTTGAGACGGCAGCCCAAAACGACTCACGATCCCTAGAGTTGAAAGTTGATGCAACGCAACTGGGAACGACAGCAAATACGAGCCACTCGCATCTCAACTCTCCAGCTTCGATTGCTACAGAACTACCTTCGGCTGCCATTCCGTGCAATTCAACGTAATCATTCAGCTGACTTCGGATAGAGATGCCTCCTGCGTTTGACAAAATCTTTGCCAAACCTGTTGTTGTGTCGAGACTAGAGTTTGCGGCACAAATGATAGCATCTACTTCAGTGTCCAGCATGTTCTTGATTCTAAGTTCTAAAACTCTTTCTTGACCAGCATTGGTAATTAGACGTTTGGCAACTAGACCCCTTTCTGGCCATTTTATTTCAACACAGTTTTTGATCTCCAACCTTCTAATACTCGACCCAACTGCAAAATTTTGAAAAGCAACTGCTTCAACAGAATCAAAATGTACCATTTCTGTTGTAAAACTGCGCGTCAATTCTAGAGCTTTCGAAGAGAGCCACTGAAGAACTGTGGATACCCCATTTTGTGACCCAATCATTGCAATAGGGTCATCTTTCTCTTTCTCAACACGGACATTCACTTTCTTAGCAAAAGAATACAATTCAGGACGGATCTTCTTCCAGATACATGACGATACTAAAGGATCGGTTTCAAAGATCTTTTTCACCTTCCATTCTCGTTCTCTCACTTCTGTTGGGTGCCTGGAATAGCATAATAGATCATAACCGTTTAGACATTAGTATGTAAAGAGTATGCAATGTTAATATACCATTTGTAATTCAATACTGCGAAATCAGTTGCAGTTGATAAAGGTGATAAGTGAGATAAAGATTTTTTCAAATTCAGTTTCACTCTGTTGCCTCTAATCACCACGCCTTCCATTTCGTTTATTGCCAATTTTGCATGCTCTTCCATATCAAAGTTGACAAAACCAAATTGTTTGGAGTTTCCGTATATATCGCGCTCGACTGTGATTGATTTGATTTGATGTTTGTACTGCCGGAACGCTTGTTCAATGTCTCTCTCGTTCGTCTCACTACCAAGAGATCCGATCCAAATAGCTCCTGGCCGTGCTGGGGTCGTTTCACGGACAAACGCCGATGGAGCAGCTGGAGGCGAAGACCAAAACCCTTTCTTCTCCTGGAGCCTGACTTCGATTTTCTTACCCATAAATTCTCTGCCACAATAGCGTCTTACAGCAGCTTTTGCGTCAGTCAGGTTACGAAAATTCACAAATGCATATAGTTGCGATGAATGTGGTTTGACGACAACACTGGTAATATGCCCGGCTTTCGAAAAGAAATTCGAGAGCTTAGCTTCTGTCACTCTTGGGTGTAGATTACCTACCCACAGAGATCCGGGTGTTTCGGAAAGACGTGAAGAAGTGTCAAAACTAGTGGAAGGCGGAAATGTATCCCAATCTTTGTAGTATCGGCGACTCATGTCTCAGCGTCCTATAAAAAATAGATAAATATTTTTACTGCAAGTGCAGCAGACATATTGTGTAAAATTATTCTACCATTTAAAATTTTAAACTTTATATTTATATTGGAACTGTAACAATATAACGAGTGGAATAACTATTATGTTGACTAATAGACAGTAACTGTTATAGATGCTTTATCGATGTCGCCAGTATAATAATAAACGATACGTGCCGTGCGTACCATTCGATGCCAGGAATGGGCAGTTTGAATTTGGTAGCGATCCGATGCGCCGTACTAGAGAAATTCGAGTGCGAGTGCGGGGTTCGATCGACAAGAAATCGCGTCTTCCCGCGCAAGACGAAAACTAGTTCCGTCGTTGTCGGCCTCCACCAATTCGACGTGGAGATCAGACTTGGGGCGGCGGAGATACGCGCGACACACACACACACACACACACACACACACACACACACACACACACACACACACACACACACACACACACACACACACACACACACACACACCGTCTTTATATGTGTGTGTGTATATATATATATATATATATATATATATATATATATATATATATATATATATATATATATATATATATATGTATGTATGTATGTATGTATGTGATGTAAGTAAAGAAAAAGAACTGAACTAATTTAATTAGTCTACCTAGAGTGTCGGTGAACCAAATGGTTCCTGTGAGCAAAATAGGCTGCGCTATATGACGGCCCCGACGGTTACCGAAGGCGGGAACAAAATAGTCCCATGCATGTAAACGAAATTGGGGCAATTATGAACAAAATGTCTCCGTGAGTATGAGTGCCTAAGTTCCCGTATGCATTAGTACCTAAGTCCCCGTGATCAATTAGGTACCGATATAGACCCCGTGAGAAAATCCCTAGTCCCCGTAAGCATATCCCTAGTCCCCATGAGCAATTGCAAGTTCCTAGTCCCTGTGAACCAAACAGTCCCTTACATAAAGAAAGAATCGTGAACGTTACCATGCAGTTTTCCAGCCGTATCTAACGCAATCACACAAAAGAGCAGATCTCTTGCACATCATAGTAAAGCCCTATCCACTGTGAAACGATGTATGCCGCGCCTAATTGACAAAAACGCTATCTATACAACAAAAAAGACTTACCAAAAGATCGTTTGAAGTTCTGGTAAAATCAACCGACTTGTAGGCATACAGTATAGAACACTGTCTAGTCAAAATCGAAGCAAATAGCGAGCGCATGCGCATCAGCCGCGACAGTCATCCGAGCCTGACAGTCCTCAGTGCACTAGACCGTATTACGTTACTAGTTACAGTCAGTAGTGCGCTCGACAACCAAAACACATGCCTAATGGCTATTTAGTTAGTGACCTACATGAAAACTGTGAGTATGCGGCTGCGAAAGTCACTCTAGGCGTCGTGGTCGATCCGATAGTGTTGTGAGTGGTGCGGCCTTGCTGTTTAGGTGTCTCTATACTTCCGATTACGTCTTAGCTTTATCGCTGCTATTCGGTATTCTTGAAATGCAAACACGCCTTTTGGGTCCCCTCAATTTACAATATAAACGCAACAAAATCACAATTGCACTACACTGTCGATCTCACCTTTACTTTCTTGATCAGTTAACTTCGATGACAGCTGGCGTCTGATTTTCCGGTTGTCAAGTCCCGTACAAGCACACCCTTCAAATTATGTCACTCTCTTCCGCTGTAGCCTCGTACCAGACCCTCTCGCGCCGTCGTGCCCGGTTCCCGTATAACAGGGCAACGCCGGAGAGGGTCTGGGGTCATCCAGCCTACTTTCTTTACCTAGTGTCACCCCACGTCATCTAAGCGTTACCCACGTCACCAACGTCAACACTTTCATGCTCTTAGTTAATTATGAATCCATCCTTCCATCAAGGTTAAGCTCCCTGTGATATCCGATTGCATACATTCACTGTTTACATTTCGTTCTTGTAGCTGCATGGGAAGGGAGTCATTTTATGGCATGGAATAAGATTCATTCACAGAACGAGCTCGATCCTGAGTTCGATTCACGTTATCTGAAGCTGTGAAATCTAATGTGATTCGATCCGCAGTCTAGGTAGCTTGGAGTGAGGATGCACTAGGCGCCGCTCTATTACTGTGCTAGGCTACGAGAACAATATACGATAAGGGAGCTCGTGTACGATTCGGGAGCATTTGGAGCCTGGCAGCGCGTACGCAGTGTTGACTATATAACTTCCGCTCTCCTAGAGAGCTCGAGGAAATCTTCTCTCCCAGAGAGGTTGGCAAATACGTAGAACTTGCGCTGGGACAGGATACCAGCACTGAAAGGAAACAATTAGAGCACGAATGGAAGGTCAAGACGGTTGGAAGACATTCCGTGTGACACATGAGAATAAGTATTATACTAATCGTATTAGTAGCCTGAGGGTTAGTGACATACAAGCTAATTTGATCATCTAAAGCATAAACGGTAAAGGAATGATCCCAGACCCTCTCCGACGTTGTCGTGCTATACGGGACCGGGCACGACGGCGTGAGAGGGTCTGGTACGAGGCTATTTCACTGTGACACGTCCAACATCGAGACGTTACTATGGCATCTGACTTAAATTTTTAACATTCAAAATGCGGTTACTAAACTCGGATTGGCTAGCCTTTGTAAAACTAGCAATTGAGTTTCGAAAGCCATCTAGTTCAGGTACAGTATACAGTTTGTTGCACTACCTAGATATTGAAATAGCCTCGACACTACTAAAATTTAGGACGCCTTACTTTCCTTTGAATGGTCTTTCCACGTAAAGATAGCAATGGGGAGTCTCCGGTGACCTTGTCTCCGCACATGCCTGAAAGCGTCTCTAGAGTTAGCCTCGTGTAGCCAGCCATGTCTACTCTGTTGGTGTGGCATGTGACTCAAACTTGCACCATTTGAAAGCATATGACAAGCCGGGTATACCTTTTTCATAGGCCTTCTTAACGCGTGCTTATAGGCTAGGGGCTGGAGTGGGACGGAGCCACACGTGAAGAGAGCATATTGGAGAGTATTTCAAGTTTTTCGCGCGCGGAATAGCCTATATTGTTGTAACAAGTTCTCAGAAGTTGACTGCACTAGTAGTCTACTATCAGAGTACAGAAAGCAAATTAGAGGTTAGGCATGGGGTGGGTAGTTGAATGGATTTGTTTTTAACAACAGCTATTTCAATTTGGAATAATAGAGCTAGAAATCGTAATCAGTATAGCACATTTTCTACAAAAAAGAATTTTGTGACGCGAAAATGCGAGTACAGAGGAAGAAATGTGCGTGAACAAAATAGTACCCGGTAAACAAAATAGCAGCGAATGTGAACAAAATCGTGGCCGTGAATGAACAAAATAGTATCCGTGAACAAAACATGGGCTGTACATCATGTCTCCTGTCTAGACAGCCATCAGGGAGGGTTTTCTTCCGGTGCTTATATATAGGATGGCCGGACTCGAGCAATTCTCTGACAAAGGCGGAAAGAGACTGGCTCGATTACGAAAGTCTTTAGGAACTACAATTCTCTGACATAAAATATATTTTATTGCACACCATAAAATAGTGCAGTTCCCTCAATAAAGGCAGACAAAGAATACTAAACAATCACACTACAGTCAAGTCACAATGAATAGGCACTGATAATGTGTTAAAACCTATAAAAGCACGTGCATGGTCTGTTTAACTAACACTTTGTTTAGGTGAACACAAACAACCTTAATTAATTAGCTCTATGGGTGCCATTGCCATGGTGATGGTGCAGTGTACCAATTGTGGCACCAGGCTTGGCATGGGTCTTAGACACTTGTCATTTACGGCTTAAACTTTTTAATAGTCTATATATGATGATAGTTGTCTACTGATTTAATGATGACATTGGTCCGTGTCCACTTGCTCTCCTGTGTGATGCAAGGCTCGCACCAGAACGTCAAGGACAAGTACACGTATTCGTCACATCAGAAACCTATATAGGCTCTTATAGACAGCTAATGCTGTGTAAGGCATTTTGCAATCATTGATTTAATTGAAGGCAACTTATGTAGCATTTACTTAGCCAATTTTTCCAGTTTGAGATTTGCGCAACTTGCTGATATTATTATAAATATTAATCAAGTGGCTTCAGAAACCGTTTTGTGGCCAAAATTTTGGCACCAGCCATACATAGATCCGACAACACTGAATTCTGCCTTTGAGATACAAAGTCCCGTGCACGACACCATAGACACTCGCAATGCCAACACATATATAGACAACTGGCTGAGAAGCACATGCAGGCAGTTTATCTAATCAAATGAAAGTAGATCGGCTAGGTGGCGCTGACACGTGACTAGCTGCCTTGCTTCGTTTTTTCACAGGTTCACTTACTTTCTGTTCTCTACGACCTTGAACTCGGGACTCAGTAATCTGAATTGAATCACAAGGTGGTCCATGCTACGATCTTTTAGTGATTACAGCAATTATCTATATACGCTTGCGTTGACCTTTATCTAAAATGGAAATTCGCAATGCATCCGTTGTTTGCAGGAATTTTGCAATGACCTTTGTACTGTTCGAATTCACAGAATGTGGCATTCTATTTTTGAGGGGTTTCAGTGAAGTTTGTAACAGACGAAGAATGAATAGAGAAGCACAACACTGCTAAATCCTTTGCTGGTGTACGGGTATGTAATCATATCTCGTCACGTGATAATGTTTGGCAAACTAATGTTTTAGTCCAACCCACTGGTCTCAGCTAAGGTTTCCAATGCAGTCGTGTAAAGAAAGGGTGCGAAGCACCTCGTCTCCAGACTGGTGTACTCACAGGTCAGTCGATTCGTCCGACAAACAGACGCGCTGTCGTGGACAATACACGTCCTCCTTCGCAAATTCCCGTGGAGCGCCAAATTTTTGTGGAAGACGAAACTATTATTGTAGCTGCAACAACATTGCCTAGCCAATCACACCGAGAGTTCAAGCTGTCAGACTGCGGAACCGCCACTATGCAGAAAGTAACACTGTGGAACAATAAAAATGTTACAAGTCAGGTTTCATGCAACTACACGTGTACAGCATGACGCCTAACTCTCACCAGCACCTTCGCTCTCTAGACGTCTGGTTTTGGGTTGGAAAACATGCACGTGCAAATGACTAGGCGTTGTTTCTAAGGCCTAAATCCTTGTGTAAAGTGGTGGACTAAACCACATGTACAGGATGTACGCCCTGAGCAGCTAGCAGACAAAGAGAGGTGGAGCCTTATAATAAGAACAAGTCTCGTCTATTGGTCAGAATAGCTTCATTTGCATCTGATCTAATCGAGCATAAATACGGTCGTATGTACTGTCGGTCGTCACCACCCT
>NC_085106.1:4141746-4156746 GCF_963422355.1 Corticium candelabrum
CCAAATAATTGCCATCTATGATGAGCCGTAATGCTACAATTGTCTTCTATATATTTAATTAAGTTAGCATCACTCCTCTTACTTTTTTGCATCGTTTACATAGCTGCAAAGTAGCAGAAAAGAAAGAAAACATAAAAGCATGATGAAAATGAAGTTTCTGAAACCCTGGGTTGTTTCAACTTGTTTCCTGCAAAGGAAGGTATAGTTGCACGAACGTGATAATTTACTATTAACATGTGCGCACATAAATGCTACATTACAAATACAAGCAACAACTACCGATGATTGAACACACACGACCGCGCGCGCGCACCTGTACACGCACACGCACATGCACGCGTGCACAATGCAATTAATTAATCATACACAAACAAATAATTATAGCTATTTTAGGAGGTGTTCAGAAGGCTCATAGCTGTGGAAGCGACTGTTAAGTCTATATATAGAAAAAGGAGGTGAGTGTATGCGTGTGTGTGTGTGTGTGTGTGTGTGTGTGTGTGTGTGTGTGTGTGTGTGTGTGTTCGTGCGTGCATGCGTGTGTGTGGTGTGTGTGTGTGTGTGTGTGTGTGTGTGTGTGCGTGCGTGTGTGTGTGTGTGTGTGTGTGTGTGTGTGTGTGTGTGTGTGTGTGTGTGTGTGTGTGTATGTATCATTGTGTACAATAGGATTTCCAAGAAGGGCGAGTCGCGCTGTCAACAAAGTTTGCTTGCGCACGCTGAGTCTATGAAGCTTGTTAGTGAGATTGTCGTCCCCTTCCGTACTTCTGTCGGATAGGCACGATTCCTCCCCATAGAACCCGCTTCGAATAACGTGCGCGAATTTCTTCGGAACGGCGCATCGGATATCAACCGAGTTTAAACTGTTCCTTATTGGCATCTGATGGTAAACAGGGAGGGTGTCGCTTATTGCCGACGACGTCGCTAAAGGCAAGATATTTTAGCGTATCCGAGTCCTTGAAATATAATCCTTTGCTCTTGTACATGCTTCGAATAGCTGCCACTTGCGATACACATGTTTCCGGCAACGGCAGCAACGTCTTCGAACTGACAACGTCCAACGGGACTATCGAAATGTACGCAGACTTAGTACATGTAGACATACGGGAACCAATTATTCGGGGTGAGTAAGTAACTTCACGTGACTTCTAAGTTTTTGCTGCCCAGATATATATCTCGGGACGGGATTTCTCGGACGGGACACTCGCGTTACATTTTTATTTCTCTTCAACGGGATATTAACTAACATAACACACTAAATAATCTAATTAGTCGGGCTAAGATAGAACGATATCTTGTAGCACTCTAGGCCCCATGCTTCTAGGGGCGTAGTATCCCAATCATGTGATTATGCACGCCTCGAAATTACTTCTACAGGGCAGAAGCCGCAGACACATGCGCAGCCTTTTCTAATTCTTCAATGTCTTAGCTTGGAGTCGCTCAATCGCTACCAAGATAAGCGAATGACAGATGAAGAAACCGTATATGACTTGTTTAGTGTTCCAAACGGTGAGTGGATCTACGATATCGCAGTAGTCAGTCTTCACTAAAACCACATGTACATCTAGGGTACCTCATAGAAGTAGCAGGTACTTCTAACAAAAATTCTCCAAGCGTTCCAAACGCTGGAAGTCTTACAGCTAGAATTTTATTGGTGCAGCTTTAGAGACAAGTCTGTACATGCGCACACTATAGAGAAACAAGAAACTAGAACCGCCATGAAAGCAAAGTAAACACAATCTACATAGCTAGTCGAGCAAGTGTTAACTGCTCGCACATGCTGTGCATTAGTGTTTGCGAGAGAACAGGCACAATCCACTTTCTAATTTTGTCATCTAGGCGTTATCGTGTCGTACGGGAACATGGCACGATGGCGCGAGAGGATCTGGCAAGAGACTACTAGTCGACGGCAGCTGTTCCCTCTAGAATGCTATCAAAGAACATTGAAACCAATCTGCTTCAACTCGTATAGTGGTAAACATCGCACCTATACCTGACCTGAAGCAAATCACCATGCACCGCATACAAACGCGCAAACGTTTATTCCTTCCCAGTTCGCTCGCTTGATAGCCCTGATCTACGATCTCTTTCCAACGCCATTCACTAGAAACCGAAAACGCTTCACATCACCTCTTCGCTGTAACGCCTAACTCAGTCGATCGCGCATAAACTAGATAGAATCACAGTGGCGTATGAAGATGTTCAGGACGGGGGGTAGGGGTGGGGTGGGCGTACCGCGGATGTACCGTGGATGTTATCATGAGGGGTGTAAGCCAAAATAACCTCGTACCCAGGCCTTCTTGCGAGCCCGGAGAAGAGTGCCTGTACACGTGGTTTTCGTATGCGCGTATAAATTACCTCGAAATCGGCGTAATTTAGGCACGCATGCGCAACCGACGTTGTTTAGAATTTCAAGCCGACTATGTCGAGCGCAACCGTTGAGCTGACAGTCAAACAGCTTCCGTGCGTGGATGAAGCCATAGATCTAGACCCAAGGTCAAGTGATCCAACTAGACGATTTAGATCTTGTATTTGTGGCAGAATGTCGAGTTTGTCGCTCCTTGTACTCCAGGCAGTATGTTTACTGTGTTTGAAGGACTTCGGCGGAAGTTGTAGCTTAGCTTTGAAATTTCTATCTGTACGGCAGACGGTCTTCCACGACAGACGGTCTTCCCTGCAGATCTGCCAGCGCTGTGCTCGGTGCATTGGAGATGTAGCAGAAAATTTAGGGTGCAGGCACGCGACAGCCAGGACTGGTATCTAGGTCGGAAAAACCGGGCAAACATCAGCTGAACACGAAAGCTGCTTGCTGTCATTGCGCTCGACACTATCAGCTTGAGATTCTACACAGCGTCGGTTCCGCATGCATTCATACATTACGCCGATTTCAAGGTAATTTATGCGCACATGCAAAACAACATGTACCAAACCCTCTTCTCGGCGCGCAAGAGGGCCTGGGTACAAGGTTAAAGCCAAAACCACTCTGGCCAAACCTACCTTGCTTGCCAGACCGTAAACAGATTTGCAAAAGTCGCTGGCACAGAATTTTCAATTCCTACACTGAGCGAGGGCGCTTAATTCGGCCTCCCAGCCCACCCGCTTTTCCTACGCCGGTGAATCAAAGGTGGCCACTTTTGCCTTTACCCTATCAAATGGCGGAATGCGTGGAATCATGTAATATTAATTGAACTACACCTTTCTGAGGCATGGGTCTCTGGAGAATACTGCTTCACTATACATGAAATACACTAGTCTTTTACCTGTAACCATCCGTATCTATTACATTGGTGACAGGAGAATTTTAATGCACGGTTACGTGCCTCATGTGTTCGACGGAACAGAAAATTTACGTTTCTTTCTGGATCATATTTACATCCTGACAACACTTAACAATGTCGAAGGTGAGTTATACCCTCCGATTAGAAGAACCACTTTCGATAGCTATCGACGTGTCAAAAATGAAGGAAAAAGACTTTGCCGCTACTGAGGCTTTGTTGAATCAGGAAAACAGGAAATTCTCAGCACAACAATCGCTAGGCGGCTCGCAGTAGAAGAGCCACGAGGTAGGCAATGGTGACAACTAGAAGAGCCTGCAGCGGCTTTTGCGCCGTCAAGAGGTCAGTGTAGCTGGCATGACGGGTGTCATAGTGTAATTTCTCCTACCTCCGGGGAGCTAAGAGTAGATGGATGCCAATTGCTTACAAAAAGTGCCTACTGCTGATAAAATGTGTAGATAGGTTTATAACAATACGTTTTACAATTTATCTCGCTTTGCAAAAAGTTAGTTACCAGGGAAATGCGTCTACTTCACCATCATCAATTCACGAGAGCAAGGGGTTAAGTATTAGTTAGAACCTTCTCGTTCCCAAAGATCGAGTTATGCTACTGTCTACCGTATATTTGCCCGATTTAGAACAGCACTGCACACGAATATCTGTTTCTACCATTTTGAAGATGCAGCAACAGGTAGGTGGAAAACATAACAAAGAAATGAGACACTAACAGCAAAAATGGCCAACACACCTAAATTAGCTACTTTGACTGCTCGGGCAACGTATATATATTTGCAAATAGCAATGTGCCAACCTGTCATATAAAGTTATTGAAGATACTGTAGACTTCACCTTTCTCAACATTTTTCTAGAATAAAATCAAGCCCAATAAGATATTTAGAATTTATGTATCGGGACATAACATTTGCACAACACTTTCTCACTACGTACACCTTAGCAACTTTTCTATATCAGTTTGCATGTTTATTCTATCTAGAGTTTCTGTTGCCATGGTGATAAGACAAATTGTGCTACCATTTTAAGGGCTACTTCCACTTAAATGTATGACTGAATTGATAGTAAAAGTATTAATTATATTGTTGTATCTTCAGTACTGAAGGACATCTCTGGCCCGTAGCCTGGCTTCAGAAGTGAGCGGTGCGTAATACACCAAAATGGACCAAGGACGTCACACACATGTTACATTTTAGCCTTCGAATTATATATATTTACTAGCCTATTGGCCCATTTTTCGCCTTGGCATCTTACGTAAATTAACACAAATTCCCGCTTATATATAATTTGGGAATCATGCAATTCGCTTATTGGGCGGAGAAAATACAAAATAGCGGATAATATAGAGCCCTGTAAAAGTGACCAAGTATTTGCTTGCAGCTGTTTCGACAGTCCCGATTTAGAAGAAGCAATCGCGATCCGTCGACGGGCACATGTGCTGTGCTTCAAGCCGGCCAGCAGCTTCATCGTCGATTTTCTGCTGCAATGTCAACTTTTGCGAACTACAGATGAATAACAACGCATAGATGCAGGGGCCTGCGAACGACACCATGCAGTTGCTATTTCAAAGTGAGAAAAGGCTGCGTGCTAATTTAATGTTGAAGCGCAAAATTACAACGGTTTGCGAGCGTATGAGGAACAAACATTTTGTGACGTCACAACCTACAGACGGACGCCAGCACAAAGCAAAGTACAAGAAACCAGTCACCGCCACGCAAGGGCACTAGTTGCTTTTCTAAGTAGAAAAGGTCGCGTGCTCTAAGAGTGAAACGGAGCAGATAGCGGTTTGCGACCACTTGTATATCTATACGGAACAAACAATCGCACGGCCATACGCACCAATATATAATATATATATATATATATATATATATATATATATATATATATATATATATATATATACATACATACATTGGATCGAAAGCGGACCTTCACAGCTGAGCAGGCGCTTCGTGTGAACACCGAACCCCCGAGGTACAGGCTTGTATCTATTTTAGTCTATTTGTGTGTGTGTGTGTGTGTGTGTGTGTGTGTGTGTGTGTGTGTGTGTGTGTGTGTGTGTGTGTGTGTGTGTGTGTGTGTGTGTGTGTGTGTGTGTGTACTTAGACCAGAAATGGATCGCGATCCGATTGCGATAGCGGACGTCCACACGGCAATCTCCACCTCCTTGTTATTGATGGGCGATGTATACGTGTGGGTTTCTTTGGTTGTGGAAAGCGTTGATACAGCGACGCATACGTAGGGTAATTGAAATTGAGAGTGAGGACTACATTCGTAGCGTACGCAACAGCAGCGCCCACTCTTTCATAATTGGATTCAACTAATTGCTATCGATCAAGGGCGTGACGTGGGACTCAAAAGTGGGGAGGCAGATAAATAAAGCTGAACGTGTGACTTCATATCTATGAAATATTAAAAATTAATTAAACAAAAAATATAGGTCCATACTAAAATATGTCAGCACAAAGAGATGTCATAGAACTATTAGACTGCTCAATTCACCAACAACTTTATATAGATTGAATACAACAATAATTGCCAAGCGTAGCGAGGCTTCTAATCAGGGTGGCACAACAAAAAGGGGCGTTGTCCTATATGGTTCTCCATCGAGCTCTTGGTATGTGTGTGTGTGTGTGTGTGTGTGTGTGTGTGTGTGTGTGTGTGTGTGTGTGTGTGTGTGTGTATGTGTGTGTGTTTGTACACACAAATTTCAAATTTCTTCTCCCACAACCACGTTTCATGATAGGACCTACCTAAAAAAATCGTTTCCATGTCCGACTACAGATGAGCCTAAGAACGATTCGTCTGTGTGAGCAAACGGCGACGAAAACGCTTCACGAACTTTCGTTGCCCCATCCTTTTGTAATGTAGCTAGGGATTGTGTGTACTTGACAACCGAGAAACACCTTCAGGAGTTGAATGCCACCTACATTCAACTATTCACACGTCCCATGCTACAATCAATCCTCTAGTACACTGTGCTGCATCTAAAACTGTTGATAGTCAATGTTGCCGATATCAATTTCTATGTCAGTAAATACCATACCACTGTCGTTACAACGGAACTGAGTACATACCTAGACTGTACATTTCGATTGTCTCGATGACGATCGCAAAACCACGACTACCTATACCAGGCCTATATACGTGATCTAAACTACTAGGAAGTTTGCATGTTTACTTCCATGACAGATAAGGTTTCAACAAATACTTATTGTCTAGCTAGGACACGGCGTTTCAGTAGACGGTCTGAAATCTCCGTTGGACGTGTTACTCACCAACGCAAGGCGCCAACGGATACCGTACAACTGACTTTAATAAACCACGCCGTAAAAAATGGCTTCCAATAACAGCATGCTTACTGAGCGCATAGTAGGTGACGCCTTTGCATCGATGTCGATTCACGATCCGATCGCGATAAATGCAATGATTCAGTTGCCAGTATGTATTAAGGACAGGTCTTTACTTTCGATGAGAAAAGTTGTCAGGAACGCAATGGTCTCATAATTCTTGCTGCCGTCTCATCCCATCGCATAGTGCATATGAAAACTCACGCAACAATGAATGAATACACCCATGGCACAGTGGACCTACACGTGTTTAGAGATACGCGATAGACAGTAGCAGACAAATCGACCGTTGCATCTATGCATGCATCCACACATGCATATCTGTGCACATTTATGATCATGTCGCTAGGGCGATCGACGATGCACGCATGCATAGCTCGATCACCAGAGCCGTTAGAAGGACACGCATTTCTGTACCCCACCGCAATGTTGTGGGGTAAGCGGCAGAACAACTACATCAAGACCCGTTTTTCGCCGGAAGTAAGACGGCGAAAGAAAGTCTGGCTACGCGAGACTAAGTAACATGAAACGTACCTTTCATGGACAAGCCTCCGTACAAAGTCTGCCACCGCAGCAAATCGAATTGTAACAGAAATTCGTTTCCCAATCTATTCTGTACGTCGCTTCTCAGGACAAATCTCTAACAAGCAGATTGAACTCTATCGGCAATGACTCGATTACGCATGCGGAGTTTCCAGTGACAACGTCGAATGACAGCGAGTTCGCGTTGGAGTCGCGACGAAAACGCAGCTAATACGTTTCGTTCTCGCTTAGTGCACGCTTTCGAGTTTACCGCCATTTCGACTTCCACACGCTCGCATATTGCTCACCCAAAATTAACTGCAATAGAACAAGCCTTGATGCAATATTCAAAGTTAGAATAACTCCATAATGAAGATCTGCAAAATTACTGTTATCATCCTAAAATTACTTCTATTATAGTCTAACTCAAAAATAATTCTAATTTGCTTTATAGCTTTTGACAACGAGCAAACACTTGCTTGTGATGGAGACACTAAGGCCAACACGTACCCGTCTGCTGCATGATGTTGCATCCGATCTTGTCCACCCCAGTCAATGACCAGGTACTCATTTATACTCCTGAGTTGAGAGAAGCAAGTGTGGGTGAGTTTCTTGCCCAAGGAAACTGCGACAGTGTCGCCTTCACCAGGATCGAATCTTCAACCCTCATCACGGAATACAAGATCCCGGATGTCATCACCAACTCTCTACAATCTGCTCCACAGCCTCGCCGCCCGCCACCCCAATACGCACAAACACACACACACACACACACACACACACACACACACACACACACACACACGCACACACACACACACACACACACACGCGCGCGCGCGCACACACACACACAGACACACACACACACACACTCAGTAACAGACACAGACAGACAGACAGACAGAAAGGACACATACACACACGCGCGCACGCACGCACACACACGCACGTACACACACACGCACACACGTACGCACACGCACACACGTACGCACGACGCACACACACAGAAATATTTGTTTGTTGTATGTTACTTCTTGTGTTGCTCCTGCAAATGTAATTTTTGCGATGATAAATATATTATTATCGTAAGTCTGCCAGACTTGGCAGATAGTAGCGTGTAAAAGGACTGTATAGAATTTTAGCATACCGTATTTCTTCGATTAAACGCTGCCACGTATATTTTTACTTAAGGTTTCAACTGCGGCGTTTATTCAAGAACGGTGTCTTTTTCAGGGCGGTGTGTATTCGAGGGCGACGTTTATCTATTAAGCGGTTTCTGTCCGTATCATACTTTAGTAAAAGTGTGTATGTACGTAAACACGCTGTAGTTTTGACACCTTTTCAAGAGAACAACACACCATACTGGTATGCATTGACATCATGCATAGATATCATGCAGGGAAACAAGTAAAACAGCACCCTGCAACTGGTAGTCTAAGGAAACGTTTGCCTCATGCCTCTAAGGAGTCATATATAAAGCTAGATATACCAGAATTCATTAAAATGCGGCGTTTATTCGAGGGCGGCCTTTATATTTTGTTGGTACTCTCAGCTGTAACATTTAATCAAGGACGGCGTTTAATCGAGAACGGTTTCTAAAGAAGAACTCTCACCAAAATTGCCAATCTCTCAAATGAAAGCTGTCACGTCATGACACAACCAAAAGCAGAAACAAGGCATTGAAATGTCCTGTGTGGGCGTGTTTAGTACCCGTGTGTACTTTTTAGATCAAATAATTGCTGTTTAGCAAGGAAGACTGATACCTGTGCCCTTTTCAAGGTAAGGATTGTGATACATATGGTAATAAGTTGTGATTTATTGATTAAGCAAACTGAGACCCCAAACTTATCGTGATGTTTCTTTTCTATTGTTTGTCTAGTACACTTGTGAAACTTAGTTAGGGTAGTGCTGGGTTCCTTTGTTTGGCGGTACATCTGTTTTGAACCGAAAATGAGTGCGATTTCTCAGTCATTTAATCTCTGTTTTGGTAAAGTTTGTCATGTGGATGAGACGCTACACATGCAGCGAGCCTGGGGCTCTTCTAAGTAGTCGACATCCCATTCATTACTGTTTTCAATATTGCCATACTTATACGAACTTGAGGTAGACTCAAACGAGCTTGAAACTGTAAGTGGAGAAGCTGATAGTGCACTAGAGACCGAACATCTAGAGGAACCAAATCAAGGCCGTCTAGGCAACACCGACTGGTGTTTATGTTTATGACTGGTGTTCAGAGCAAGAGCAACAGGCACTCGATTGTATCACTCAGAATTCAGCCTTCTACAGGGATGTTTGGGCGTGACGTTCTTCGCACATCCTCAGTCGCAAACGTGGATAAGTTGAGAGAACCTTTGGAGGAACCTTTGCCGAATTCGTATGATGAATTTTATGAACAAGGCTGCACATTTACTGACTGCATTTGGGGTTTTTCAGGGTACTGCGCTTGGCTGCTTAATACAATTTAAAAAACTGCAACTATGAAAACAGTGCTGAGAAGAGTGCCAGTGCCCCAGGCTCACCCGATGTGTAGCATCTCCAGATGAAGAACTTTTTCATAGCAGAGACTAAACAACCGAGAAATCACAATAATTTTTGGTTCAAAACAGGTGTACCGCCAAGCAAAGGAACCCAGCACTACTCTAACTAAGTTTCACAAGTGTACTAGACAATAATAAAGAGAAACATCACGATAAGTTTGGGTTCCCAGTTTGCTTTAATCAATAAATCACAACTTGCTACCATATGTCTCACAATCCTTACCTTGAAAAATGCACAGGTATTGGTCTTCCTTGCTAACAAGCAATGATTTAGTCTAAAATAGCATACGGATACTAAACACGTCCAAACAGGAGATTTCAATGCTATATTTCCCCGTCATGGTAGAAGTCTGCAGTAAACAATTGCTAAGGATTGTGTCATGACGTGACAGCTTTCATCTGACAGATTGTTGATTTTGGTGAGAGTTCTCCTCTAATCGAAGAAATACAGTGTCTCTAACTTATTTTATCAATAGCAAAGTTTGACATCCTTTGTTTTTAGTGGATGCTTTGAGTTCTGTTGGTGCAAAGCAATACATATCATACGTCATAGAGATATTATATATTGACGATTTTATATAATTATAGAGTCAACCTAACTGAACCATAACAATTAGGGCTACATTCAAAAATATGTATACTCAAGCATGTTGAAATTTGTTGTCGACTTACCAAATTGAAAAAAGAATTATCAGTTGAAACCAACCTACTTGCAGCCACACCCAGACAGTATTGTACACTGGACGATGCTGTTTACATCTAAATGTGCCTTTCTCCTTCTCATTATGCCTTAGCTGTGTAGCTTCTTCTCAGCCTTTTGAATAAAAAACGTCTATTGGGACGGTTGATTCCCAATTTTTCTGACTTAAAAATAGAGTAATATAGGGACTAATGAATATGATTATGTTAACTTTGTTTAGAGGTCCCTCAGGCAGTTGTGCAAGTTCACATCGTATCTAGCTAGTTAACGCTATTGCAACATTAACGACGCGATTACGCATCAAAGAAGTCCGGTTAGTAGTAGTTTCTGTACGAAAATGAGAGCTGTTTATAAGGCTGAAGGTCTGTCAGGCTATGTTAGACCTCGATCAGCCCTAGCTGGTCCAGGTGACCGGCTGCGGCTGCCAAACTTGTACCCCTGACCACTTGTGGTTGCCATAGTTGGTCTGGTATTGCCGTCAGTGCATGGTCTCGAACTCAGACCCTAATCCCGACTCTAGTCTGGGACCAGTCATGTTATGAACAAGTTGTCACGTGACAGTTCATCTTCGGCGTCAAAAACGTTGTTGAAGCTGCCCAACGTCCATCTACGTTGCTGCATTTGTTGCGCGATTTACAAATACGCACATACGCCGTTGCCGTGTTGTATAATGTCATGTGAGAAAGTCATGTGCTGCGCTTAGTTAGTGCCGTTGCTAATGATGGACTTACGACATTAGAAGGCGTTAGAGTTAGAATGGTGTTACACTAGTCATGATTAGAACCGGTGTGAACAAGTGACATTAGTGTACTTAGCCTAACTAGTCATGACTCTAATTAGCTAAACAAGATACTACGCTGGGTGCAATTAGTATCAAACTTACCCGATTAGTAGATAAATCAGCAGTTGCAGACCGAGCTATAGCCCATCTTTTGTAGGCGTCGTCATAAAATTGCAAATTGTACGAGGACCAAAGCTGTATAGAGTATATACCTCACACACGTTTTTCCAGTCTGGATCTGCCACTGATTCTACCATACCTACAGCCGTACATCCGGGAGTAATTCGCACTGTTCGATATAGTGCATTCGTAGATATCTAAACGTATGAGAAATTCACCTATCATTGTTCAGCGACTCGTGCAAGTCCTGTTACAGCATAGATTTCAATGTTAACGTCTTGCACCTTCGGAAAATACATTATGCCCCAAAGTTTTGGAGGGGCTATCCCATGACTCCTCCTTATATACCAACGCCACGGCACATCAAGCGTTAGTCGCACTACCATTAGAAGAGTAAACACACACGTGACCCGGGCATACGTTGTCAAAAACATGAGTCTAGAAGTATCAATCTAGTATATGATTGAACTTTGAAAATCTGCAATATCTCCGCTGCCTTTTAGACCTTTGCGATGGTCCTAACGAAGCCGTCAACCACGGGTTGTGCATATAGTTTCTCACTGCTAGATGACTTGACATGTCATGCGACCTTGCATGGGAATATCGTTTCTTGTGCCTGGGAGTGGGCGAGGTGACCGGTCCTCTCATACAGCTTACTGGCGACGCTTAGACCTAGTGCATTTACTCAGGCAAATTCACATGTAGTCTCGCATGGCCAGATTTCTTTCCGTCGCGTCATAATTCCTGGCGGAAAAGGGTCTGGTTACGCGACTAACGGATGTCGTGTATTACAAGATTGAGTATTCGGGAATGATGATTGCGCGGTGAGACTGGTCAAGAGTCTAAAATACTTTGCAGCAGACATGGCAGAATTGCAGATGTATTAATGGAATAGAGTCCAGTAGTCTATTAGTCCAGTAATCCAGTCTAGTATACAGTCCAGACACTCCATCATGATACGTACAGCGGGGCAGCTTTTTACTTACTGCTCTAGTGAGCACACTTGCCCTCTAGCACACTATATTCACTTTCGAGCTCCACCTTACGAGAAATAGACTGCATGTAAGAACTTGACACTAGAGACAATGCTTCACGCAATTCAGTTATAAAGTGATGACTGCACTGCTGTTGCTATTTGGGGTAAAGCCCCCTCGCGCTCGCGCTTTCGTGTTCCGTTACCGCATACAGCACGACAGCACCAGAGGTTCTGTGCACATGCGCAGTAGGCTAGAAGTATACGGTAATCTCCCCGTGTGTGTGTGTGTGTGTGTGTGTGTGTGTGTGTGTGTGTGTGTGTGTGTGTGTGTGTGTGTGTGTGTGTGTGTGTGTGTGTGTGTGTGTGTGTGTGTCCTACTGAACGTTGAATTCCCAGGTGAGTGTGAACCGAGGCATCGCCACGCCTGCTGCTTAAATTGCATTTAGTAACCATGTAGACCCGCTTGCAGTATAGCTAAAGTGCAGTGTTGTGTTGCACCCTGGTGTAGCGTCGGGATAGGGAGATGCAGTCTCTCCAATTTTTGTAGGCGCAAGCGCCGTGTTTACGTCAGCATACCAAACCGTGAGATGAATCTTTGTCCATCACTCTGTTCCAGCAATGGCAGACGTTAATCAGTTCATGCTGTGAAAATAAAAAGTAAAATGGCTGTGGTCTTCCAGTGTGATTGTGATCAACTCCCCAAACTTGAGGACCACACTTCCCAAGTGTGTCCCGTTGGCTATAGTAGACCCGTATACTATAGACGTATCAACATGCAGTGTATAAAGAGGACGCCCTCCGTCAACGAAGTCTGTAACGACAATGGTGGTGATCTTGCCAGATCCGCAAATGTGACCTTAGCGGGTTGCTTGGAAGACAGATGATCAAGAACCTAGTATAGATATACATATTAGCTTGCGTTTGCGCGTGTCTACATGGTTGTCCCAGGCAACGGAGAGCAAAGTCGGCTAGAATTATGATTTGTAGAGTGGGTCGGTTAATTCACGCTTGTATACGAGAATGCATGGGCGGGGAGGCAAATAGAAGTTTTATATTTCCTTGACACGGGACCGCTTTACACATAGACACACACACACACACACACACACACACACACACACACACACACACACACACACACACACACACACACACACACACACACACACACACACACAACACACACACACACACACACACTCACACATACACACTCACACTCACACACACACACACACACACACACACACACACACACACACATACACGCGTACGCACGCAAGCACGCACGCAACGCACGCACCCACACACACACACACCCACACACACGCACACACACAAACACACACACACACACACACACACACACACACACACACACACACTCACACATACACACTCACACTCACACACACTCACACTCACACACACACACACACACACACACACACACACACACACACACACACACACACACACACACACACACACAACCATACTACTATTCTGAGTAGGACCAAAATATATAATTATTGTGTCATTTATAACGATAACTATATCAGTGGTTAACAGTGACTTGCTAGCGAAACTCCATTCTGTCATGGAAGAATTAGGGATGCTTCTGCAAAATATGGCGATAAGTTACAAACAGTCGGTCAACAGTCTGCAATGATCAAACAGCTAACTAAGAACATTTGAGAGTCAAGTTTGGGTGCCCAGAAAGACAAGACAGCTACTGCAGCCGCATAGAAACCTAGATATGGTGGAGGGGCAAACAATTTCTTTACAAGGCGTTACTTTGCTCAACAAGGCTAAATATGCTATTTATTAATCATATATCGTATTTCCGTGCAACGGCATGCTGTTATCAAAAAATTTTGTTTGTATATGTGCATTGTAATTAGGGAATAGGGTAGAAGCCATGGAGGATTGCAGACAAAGGACAAAATCGCGGATGGCCATATTTCTGATTTTGATTTGGTTGTTTCCTCTACAGATAAATTGTCGGTGGGAATTATCTGACTTCAGACCTCAAGCATCAGTTATGCATCAGTTATTACATATTCTGCAGAATTTCATCAACTGTAGCTGTGTCAACCTCTTTTGCGTTCTAAGTTGACATTGGCAAGAGAAGTGTCGAAGAAGCCCGTATATTTGTAAGATTCACAGATCTGTTCAGCAGACATAGAGTTTTTCGCTCATCACATTTTGAATTCTGAATACATTTAGCTAACTGAAAGAGTCTACAAATTTCTATGTGATCTGAAATATACAAATACGTTACCTTGGCTATAAACGTACATTTACTAGTATTTGCTTAATTAAAATTTACGTAAATACTTGTACTTTGCCAAAGCCGGGATAGAAATCGGCAGTTGTCACGTTTGGCCAATGGGTTAAAAGCTCAAATTCAACATTAGGGTTGTGACCTTCTGTAAATCGTTTGACGGATCCATGTTTGGTGCTTGTACCATAGTAATGTAGCCACTCTTCTTTATCTCCACTCAGTCCAAATCCATACAAATCAACGTGCTTACACATCATCATTGTAAAAATAACCGCCCGAAAACCCGATGTTGGCATTTTCCTTATTATCTTATTCGCCTTCATTTTGGGAGGACGGTGGGCAAGAGAATAGTTGTAAATTAGCGTTTCTGCAAAGTGCATTACGTAACTTGAAATAGTATACAATGGCAATTTTCTGTTAGCTTCGCATGTTTTGAA
>NC_085106.1:4161746-4204246 GCF_963422355.1 Corticium candelabrum
GCGTCTAAATTACCTCGAAATCGGCGTAATGTATGCACGCATGCGGACCCGCCGTTGTTTAGAATCTCAAGCCGATAACTTTGAGCACAACCGTTGAACTGACAGTCAAACAGCTTCCGTGCGTGGATGAAGCCGTAGATCTAGACCCAAGATCAAATGATCCAACTAGACGATTTAGACCTTGTTTTTGTGACAGGGTGTTGAGTTTGTCGTTTTTCGTACTGCAGGCAGTCTGTTTAACTGCAGCAGAAGTTGCAGCTTAGTTTTGAAATTTTTATCTGTACGACAGACGGTCTTCCACGACAGACGGTCATCTCTGCAGATCTGCCAGAGCTGTTCTCGGTGCATTGGAGATGTAGTAGAAATTGAGGGTGCGGGTATATGACAGCCAGGACTGGTATCTAGATCGGAAAAAGCGGACAAACATCACCTGAACAGAGAAGCTGCTTGCTGTCATTGCGCTCGACACTATCAGCTCGAGATTCCAAACAACGTCGGTTCCGCATGCATCCATACATTACGCCGATTTGAAGGTAATTTATGCACACATACAAAGACAAATGTACCAAACCCTCTTCTCCGGGCGCGCAAGAGAGCCTGGGTACAAGGCTAAAGTCAAAACCACTTTAGCCAAACCTAACTCGCTTGCCAGACCGTAAACAGATTTGCAAAAGTTACTGGCACAGAAATTTCGATTCTTACACTGAGCGAGGGAGCTTAATTTAGCCTCCAGCCCCCCCGGCTTTCTCTACACCGGTGAATCAGAAGTGACAACTTTTGCCTTTACCCTATCAAATGACGGATGCGTGGAATCATGTAATATTAAATGAGCCACACATCCCAGAGGCATGGGTCTCTGGAGAATACTGCTTCACTATACATGAAATACACTAGTCTTTTACCTGTAACCATCCATATTCATTATATTGGTGACAGTTACGTGCCTCATGTGTTTGACGGAACAGGAAATTTACGTTTCTTCCTGGATCATATCTACGTCCTAACAACACTTAAGAATGTCGCAGATAATCTATACCCTCCAATTAGGAGAACCACTTTCGATAACTATCGAAGTTTAAAAAATGAAGAAAAAACTGACGCTACTGAGGCTTCATTGAATCAGAAAAAAACTGGAAATTCTCAGCACAACAATAGCTAGGCGGCTTGCAGTAGAAGAGCTACGAGGTAGACAATGGAGACAACTAAAAGAACCTGCAGCGGCTTTTGCACCGTCAGGAGGTCAATGTAGCTGGCATGACAGGTGTCATATAGGGTAATTTCTCCTATCTCCGGGGAGCTAGCACGCTAAGGTAACGCTTGAAGGGGAGATAGCGCGCTAGTCTTAGTGCCTGATCTCCAACGGATGCTCTGCGCATGGGGAGACTCTACCCTGTAACACCGGCTTTTGCAAGTTCAGTCAATCAAAGCGGTTTACCAGCTTCAACTGTCAATCAAGTCGCCACGTACGAAATGAAGATCTATGACGGCGTTTTATCTACCTCTCATGCAGTCGACTACCTTCTACAGCTACGTCGGCTCGAACACACAAGTGGCAATCGATGCTTGGTCGGAAATGGACAGTTCGGAAGAAATATCAACAGCCTCGAGCTCCAGCACGCAGTAAGAGAGCTTGTTAGATTTGCGGTGATTTAACCATAAGCACCTCCAATCTAGTTGGCCTCATTTTCAGAATTGCCGTCGATGTTTACGCGGTATCCATGCAAGTTAGTGGCCCAATCTGGATGCCATCATTGGAGCTCCTCGTTTTCTTCTACTTGAAGCTCGTTTCGCGCTAAGTGACCAAATGCTGCTGATTCGAAAGTTATTGTCCACGTGGCCCCGCTGTTTCTTACGTCTATGTTAATTAAGATCAGGGCATATTGCTCGGACTGTACTGCTGCTTCTCCGGCTTCAAAGAGAGGAGCTATAGGTCAGGCACGTTCGTCAAACTTTTGTGTACTAGGAGTCGCAGAACGTAAGCTTTATGTTTCAAAACACTCTCAAATATCACCCGGTAGAAAATTGATATAGCAGTGCAGTTTCTGTAGAAACACAACAGAAAACGATCGCTACGGCCTCAGACATCAGAATGGCCAAAGCGGATCCAGGCGCGGAGCCACTGGGAGTTCGTGTCTCCCGTTTCGAAAAATTTTCTTCTAAGTGAATTGATCTGTTAGAGTTATTGGTACGTACTCTAATAGAACCAGAAAGCTACATCTTCAAATATGAGCCTATAGAGTCCTACAAATACATGTATAAAACATCTTCGTCTGTTACAGTGCATCTCAAATACCTGCCGGTGCCTATACTCCTTGTACAAGACACCCACAAACTCGGTTTCGTGCTCCCCCGTCTATCAAATCGTAATGCTGCCACTGAATTATAGCTGGAATTTTCCGTCACAAATCCCCGGAGAGGGTGGTTCATGCAGTACTTTTTTGAGATCAACTGTGATAGTTTGTGTTTGCCACGGGAAACAGTGCGATTGCTAATGAATAAAGCCAAAATGTGCTGGAATGCTTTCGAGCAAGCGCCAAACTTGGCAAAATTATAGTTCAGGTACGTTCAGACACGTTTTGACTATGATTAATATACGTATACTCGTTGTGTACCATTTTAGTTACGCATTTCTGCTGCGCATTCGTCATCGTTAAAGCCGCCAGAGTAGATGGATGACAATAGCTTAGAAACCTTTTTACCGCTGATACAATGTGTAAATAAGTCAATAACAATATGTTTTCTAATTTATCTCGTTTTGCAAAGTTAATTACCACGGAAATGCGTCTACCACGCCATCATCAAATCAAGGCAGTAAGGGGTTTAGCATTCGTTAGAACCTTCTCGTTTCCAAAGATCGAGTTATGCTACTGTCTACCGTGTATTTGCCCAATCTAGACCAGCACTGCACATGAATACCTGTTTCTACCATTTTGAAGATGATGCATCAGCTAGGTAAAAAACATATCAAACAAATGAGACATCATCTCATTAGCAGCAAACGAAAACGCCAACACGCTTAAATTAGCTACTTGGAATGCATAATTAACATATATATATATATATATATATATATATATATATATATATATATATATATTTGCGCATAGCAATATACCAACCTGTCAAATAAAGTTATTGAGGATACTCTAAACTTCATCTTCTTCAACATTTTTCTAGAAGAAAATCAAGCCCAATAAGATATTTAGAACTTAGGTATTGGAAAATAACATTTGCACTTTATCAACTTTTCTATCAGTTTGCAGATTTACTCTTTTTACAGTTTCTGTTGCCATGGTGATAAGACTAATTGTGCCACCACCATTTTAAGGGTTACTTCCACTTAAATGCATTACTGATGTGATAGTGAAAGTATTAATTACACTGTTTTATACTATGTGCTGACCTTTCTCAAAGTTGTTACTCGTCTAAGTAATGTATGAAATTGTGCGCGCGCGCGCGCGCGTGTGTGTGTGCGTGGGTGCGCGCGCGCGCGCGTGTGTGTGTAGCATCTGTAGTTCAATTGGTTAGAGAGTGCACTTGAAGAATGGACATACCAAACCTTTGGGTCACGAGTTCAAGTACAAGATGGACACAAGCGTAATTCTCTTAGGTAAGGAACTCACACGAATTACCTTCTTTGACTCTTCCTACATGCGAGAAGAGGAAAAGACGTGTTCGTATGTTCTCACACCCCACCTAGTGCTAAACGATTTGCTTTGAAGCTTCTAGTCTGGTGGTTTGTGAGAAGAGTCATCTAACCCCATGCGTGGCTAACAATAAACTTCAAAACAAATTGCATTGCAGCTCTAGAAGGGTCCGAACCACCGCTCGGTAGTAATAGGAAGGGCCGACTGCCCTCGCACACCGTCAGACATTCTTGGGTAGACTTTCGCAGCCTCCACTACAGTTGTTTTGTAAGCGTCGTCTACGTTAGGTCACCTCAACTTGCATCTCCCCATATTGTTTTTGACTAATGTTGCGAAGCGTTTGCTAGGCGTGGTCACACCGCCTCGGCTCTATTAAATTAAAGGAGGTCGTATCGGTCAGTAGTCGGCAATCGTTGGTAAAATCATTTCAGTGTGCGTGTGGTGACGATGAACAGGCAACGATGGTTAAGTGGACCATTTTTCGAGGAACGCAAGAGCTGCCAATGAAATTGTCTTACGTGAGCAGTTTGCGACTGTCTCGAGTTTTTAAGGCAAGTCAAGTTGTACATGGCGCGAACAACTTTAGATGTTAGAACAATCATACAATGTCAACTAATTAATCAAGGTGATCGACAAAATTCAGTGTTGCGTATCACTGTGTAGGTAAAAGTCATTTACCTGAAAAGAGAGAATGGCAACGAGGCGGCAATATTTTCCCAGACCGGAGGTCGATTCGACGGACTCTCGGCTGGTCATCGCTATCAACTCTACGGCGACCCGCTCTTGGTGGAAGAGTCGAATGTGTCCGATACCTCGTCGTTTTCGCACAGTCGGCGCCTACAGCTGCAGCCAGTTGTCGGTGTAACCAGTGAAGCAAGTCGCCATACCGCTAGGACCGCAACAGCTCCAGCACCCGGAACTTCATGGGTGCCGGCGCCGTCTTCCTCTTGGTCTGCGTTTAGATCGGTAGCACCGAGAAGCAAGAAAGCGCAGTCGCAATCGGCAGTCAGAGAAATCAAGAAGAGTGTTGACCTGCGGTCTACGAAAGTCTTTCGAAACAAGCTGCAGCTAGCCGAAGTACGTTCGCAGACGTACATTCGCTTTGCCCGAAAGCGACGTCAGCCTGCTACATATTACTGACTTAGTTCAGAGTCACTTTGAAGCTCAAGGTGTTGTTCCATGTGGCGACCGAATTATCCTAGTGGACAACCGCGGCGTACCGTTCGCAGATGATGACGGAACAAGAGGTAGGATATACGTTACATCTATGCATGCACAGTATGAATGACTTTGTGTTTATCTAGGAGTCTCTGCAGCAAGCATCGCGGTCTTCTTTAATTTGTCTGTGCATGAACATGTCGCTCACCCTAAAGCCTTGAATGCTCAAATAAAACTAGCAAGCATGCATGCACTCTAGCTGGTAAGTATATATACCTTTACGCTTTAACTAATTAACCTAGTTGCTTTGGATGCATGCAGACGTAGACTTTTGGAAAACACCGTCTCGAAGAATCTGCGCGGTACTCCAGTCGGACAATGACTCACTGAAGTGCTACCTCGATTCTATACGAGAGACGGCACCGATCAAAAGAAAACGAGCTTCATCGGCCATCGCCTCGTCAACGGCGATCGGTTACGGCCAGCTGCAGTCGTTGCGCTCGAGCACTCGTGCCTCATCTCCAGATACGGATATCCTTTTAAAGATCGACGGCGAAGTAGAAGACGCGCTAACTCATCTCGGCCGCCTGGAGTCCAGCTTCGAACGAGTACACGAGCGACTCGAGAACATCGAAGACAAGATGGAGCAAGTGACTCGCCATCGGTTGCCATCGAAACGACGCACTAAATCGAAAGCAGCGACAATAGCAGCAAGAATGATGCGTTGCAAGATTTGCCACCTGCTCAGCAGAAGTACGATAGCAGTGTCTATTTGCTGCCAACAATGGCTCGGCTGCGAACGTTGCACTTCTCAATGCAGGTGTTGCCCACTCTGCAACGCTACATGGTCAGACGACAAATGTCCGCTGTGTCTTCGCGGTTTCAACGACATGAAAGAGCTCAAAAAAAGGAATGCGAAATGAACTTGGGAGCGACGTAGCTCACGAGGACAGCCCGTCGGACACGGAACTACCAATCGTGTTACCATCTGCCACAGTCCAAGGTGCCGGTTCCTCCTCGTCACGCAGCTTGACTGCAGATGTGAACGTACGCGCCGACAATGAGAGCCCAGAGATCATTGAGTGACACATTGACGTAGTCTACTTAATAACTAGCCCTAGCTGTAAGCCGCGCTGTTCTACGTTAGCTAGTTGAGTTAATTAATGCAGTTGAGCAAGTAGAGTTTAGTTGAGTTAACTTCAACTAGAGTTCATAAGGCGTTGATGATGGACGTGCATGTCTGTTTACTTGGTGAGTTGTGCGACATCATGCAAATGAGAAATGTGACCTGTTGTAGAGTACCACGCCCACCCTTATATACGGTACCGGTACCGTGTACTACATCTAGAGTGTGCCCGTGACAGCGGGCAGTCTACTACTTAATTGTAGGAGGTTGACGGTTTCGATGTTTTAATTGCGTCTCGATTTTTCCTAGCAACAAGCGTCGTTCCGTATACTGCGTCACCACTGTTGCCAACTCGGCGATCCGCTAGCTAGTGGGGAGCGTATTTAGTTATAACATAGCATTTTCCTCCAACCGATTCATCTACAATGAAGGTAGCGTGTTGTGTACAATGTACGTACAGTACGTGTACCTACACAGCTAGAGACCGAGGTATTTGCTGGCACAACGTTGTGTGTCAGAGCGAAATTGTCAAGAGTTGCCAACGTGATCTGGCACGTGACGGAAAGCAGAGTAAAAAGAAACACCTGCTTGTGTGTTGGAAACATGATCTCCTAAGACACGCGTACGAATGGAAGCCCTGCTTAGACCTCCGCTGAGACCCGTGCTGTGTCTAGCGTCTTCGGTCATTTCAATTTTCTATTTTCTATTTTCTATTTTCTATTCATGTTAGAAATAGAAGAGCGAACAGCGCATAGGTGCCTAAAAATCAAACTTTAAAAGATAAATCTAAAGATCACAAGAATCAAACATCAAAACATAAAAACCATTTTACAAAAATATGAAAAATTAAAAATTTAAAAATTTAAATTTAAATTTAATAAACACAAAAACTTCAAATAAGAATGCAAATAAAAAATTAAAATTAAATAATTAACTAAAAATTGAAAAATAAAACATAAAAACATGAAAATTGAAATGTAGGAAATTAAATGGCCGGACCATCCACTGACCCTCTATACATAATCTAAACTACTAGGAAGTTAGTATGTTTACTTCCATGACACTGCTAGGGTTTCAACAATTATGTATTGTCTAGCTAGGACTCGGCGTTTCAGCACACGGTCAGAAAACTCCATTGGATGTGTTACTCACTAATGCGAGGCGCCTACGGATACCGTACAACTAAAGTTTTGCTGCCTTCACATTCCACCGCAACTATGTGGGGTGAAGTGACTTCTAGTCATAATGCACATGAAAACACATGCAACAATGAATGTATACAACCATAGTACAGTGGGCCTGCATGTGTATATAGATACACGTATAGGCAGTAGCAGGTAAATCGATCGTTGCATCCATGCATGCATCCACACAAATGCGGACGTATACCCACATCTATGATCATGTCGCTAGGTCGACGATGCACGCATGCATAGCTCAATCACTAGAGCTGTTAGACTGACATTCATTTCTGTACCCCATCGCAATGCTGTGGGGTAAGCGGCATAACAACTACATCAAGTACCGTTTTTCACCGGAAGTAAGACGGCGAGAGAAAGTCTGGATACACGAGACTAGGTTAAATGAAACGTACCTTTCATAGACAAGCCTCCGTACAAAGTCGGTCACCGCAGCAACAGAAATTCGTTTCCCAATCTATTCTATACGTCGTTTCTCAGGTCAAATCGCTAACAAGCAGATCGAACTCTGTAACCGCAATGACTCGATTACGCATGCGGAGTTTCCAGTGACAACGTCGAATGACAGCGAGTACGCGTTGGACTCGATAATCAAGATCTGCACATGCCATCATCCTGAAATTACTTCTGTTATAGACTAACTCAAAAATAATTCGAATTTTCTTTATAGCTTTTGGCAACTAGCAAACACTTGTCTGTGATTGCATTTGTATTGTATTTGTATTTCTTTTACTACGGAAAGCCCTCAACTCAGCGGTCGATCTTCCGGGTACAGTACCAAGCACACATACATGAATATTTACGCTAACATACATACTATACAGTCTAAGTGAAACATTATCTAATATTTTAGAACACATGAATCTAAATATCATCTACACTGTAAGAGAACTTCCGTAGGGCTGCTTAAAATTAGAGACTTTAGAGACTATTCTTAGCCTACATGGAAGAGAATTCCAGAACTTTTGAGCACGATAAAATGAAGACTGCCGAAGTGCTTCAGTGTTTGGATTAGGAGTACGTAGTCCTGATAGAGTAAGACCAGTGTGATAATGATGATTTTCAAGGGAGTGATACCGGAAGTTGACTCTGTTAGGAGCTAGAGAATGTAGACACCGGTGAGCGAGTGTACCTAGGTAGAAAGAGTGTCTGGCCTGATGTGATTGGAGACCAAATTTAGAAAAGACAGAAGACATATTCCAGTAGATTCCCTTGGTTTCAGACCAGAAAGTACTCTCAAAAACCTTTTTTCAATTCTCTGAATTCGCTTCGTTATGCCCGCAGTGCCATTATTCCATACAACAGATGGCTTTTGTCATCTCCTGAGATGCCGCCTATTCTGTCTCTCCCACCTTTATTAGGAACTTGTGAAAACAATGGCCTGCAATGCACAAAACAGTTATCGAAACAAAGCAGTATTGTAGCCTGATGCAATCATATTACTTCTTATGGCTTCGATCTTCCTAGGGTCTAGTGCCTCTTTGAGGAGTCTCTAGACCCACACACAGTCGAACGTCTTAAGCAATCCTGATCGAACAAGATAGCCACAAGATTGAGGGCCAACAGAGACCTTCTACCAGCCTTAATGGTGGCTCTGGTAACAGCCAACTTGCTGGCCCTCATGATAAGGCTTGGATCACCAATATAAACGTCTACAAATACGTGGTGGGTTAAAATCAAAAAGCAGTTTGGTTCAATAGACACTCAGCAATGTTCCTAACCTCTTTCTGGGGTGTCACAGGCATCTATTTATTGTTTCTCTTGCTTGGGTTTGTCTTTCTTCAAAGACAAAACAAACAGTTAAAATTAATTTGGGAAATCCTCCAAGCGAACCATTACTTCTGCAGAATCAAAAGACTGATGATCTTGTCCAGTCGTCCATTGACACCCACCATGTCTTTGTGCAATGAATGAGGTCTTTGGGTACCTCTCTCGCGCCAAACTAAAAATACAGGTAATATGTGATGCAACTGACACAAAGTAGGATACAACTTTAGATCATATCAACTTTGAATTAAAGAATAGATTAATGCAAATACATACCAATTTGCTACACACAATTTTCTACACAACACACTGTACTGCAGCCAATTCAAGACAAAGCCAATTAACTAGGTTTTACACATGCAAGTCCATTTCAGTGTTTAATTCCAGCTAGTGTCATGCACCATAGTACTTTGGAGCCGTAGATATACTGTACACTTACAATAGCTGGCCTGGCAACTTCAGTGCAGCAAACATTTCAAAAGCAGAAAGTGGTCTGGTTAACTAAGTGGCATCTACTGTAGCTGATGATTGTACTTGCAATGAGTATTCAGTGAAGCACAAAGAATAACTTGTATGCTACCCAACTAAAGCTACTATATATGCCACCGTCTCGTAACTACACACCCTTCTTGTTTCAATAATTACGTATATGAATGTATGCTTACCACATCTGACTCTCTCATGAGCCATTTGTTTCCACATACGTCACAAGATCTTCTCCAAATATTTCATTGGCTTGTCGTCTCATGTTCACCTTCAATAGAGCTTCAATCAGTGACCCGTTGGTAGCTTCCTTGTCCAATCCGTTTGCCCCTTCCTCCAACATTGAACGAGACTTGAATGAAAGGTTTACCATAATGAGCTTTAATCTGTTCCGTCTTTATGATACTAAACATGACCGGTGCTAGTCTGGCGGTGAGCTCCTCCCAGTTTACGCCCCCCCCCCCCCCCCCCCGGCACTTGCCACAGCAACCAGATCATCTGGTGCCACCTTGCTATGTTGTTTAGTTGACAGCTCAGGATCTACACACAAATGTATTTAGTCAAGCTGTATTAACACGTCATCAAACAGAATTGACACACATCTGTGTATACAAACAACATACAAATGCAATAAGGCTAAAGTACTAAAACTCAAGGTAATAAATCATACTTATCTGACTGTCCTTCAACTCTGCACAGAATGATCTTGATGACTGTCTGTCTGTATTGCCTAAAGCACAACACATTTGATTACAGTTTCACTCATACAAACAATCGTTATGACAATATCTCACCAGCACTGGCTGTCGTCATCTCACATTGTCTTCCTAAAGAAACAAGCAAATTATATTCAAAACATTCACACCTTTGTTCTAGTGTAGAGTCGTATACATTTAAATATTTCATCAGAATTTCTGCCACATCATTTCGATACATAGCACTGAGACGTTCTATTAGTTTAGCAACAGTTGCTGACGTTGACTTGCATACCCATTTCTTTAGAACAAAGTCAGTTGGACTGGTATTGCAGTTTGTCGAATCTTCGTCTTCATTTCTTCACTTGAAGGTCGTTCAAGTAGGTCACATCACAAACTCCTCCAGTCGTCACATATTACGTTCTCTTCTTTATCCATAACTTCAGCTACCTTTTGAAGACATTCATGAACATGAATGTCACTCAGAAGATGAGAAATTGGAGTGGCTGACTGTACTGAATCACAAATGTGCACATACATCATCGTAAACTCAAGTGTAACACAGCGATACCGAATACCCTACTTGGACAGAGTGGAAGGCATTGAACCAAACTCTTTGGTTGCTCAGAATGTAGTAAGTTTGTATCCGGTGCCAAGTACATATTAGGCTCCAAAAGAATAGCAAACTAAACCACAAACAAGATGGTAATAAAAGTATTGTAGAGATTCTATAAATTATAATTAACCTCACTGATTGCAGAAAACCAATCATGCGGGGTTTCTGAAAGTCTGACTTCATTGCCCAGTAATTTAACATACACGGTTTCTGGTAAATGATAACATTCTTTCAGAGACACAAATTCAGAATCAGCTCCAATATGATCTGGATTGCTCCACATGTAACCTATCTGCAGCTTTAATCCTGACATGCCTTGTTGTTTAGCTTCATCAACTGAAGTGACAAAAAAATCTTTGACAAAAGCACATACTGTTGGAAGAGGATCCTTGTGGTCAGTGTAGACAATCATCTGCAAACTGTGCTTGTCTAATAAAATCTCCAGCTTGAGGTGGTGATAAAACCTGAAGTAGCCAACATTCTGAAACAATTGTGGCAAATGACAAAATCGTTTTCCCAACCGAGTGAGTAGATGGTAGAACAAAGGCTTAGGCTTATGAATATGTAAAATAAGAGCAGCAGTCTTATGACTGTAGGGTATCTCTGTAGATAAGAGTGAAGACTCTTTCTGTAGCAAGCAAGGTACGAAATGTGCTGGACACTGTGCATCATCTTCATTTTCAATAGACTAGAATTTCAAGTTGACGTAATCCTGTTGATCACTGGAAAATTCCAAACTATTGGCATTGAGTCCAAAATATGGACACATCAAGTCATAATACTTCAGAAGTGACTTGATGATTCCACGACATGATAAGTCTGGTAACAGGTAGTAGAGACATTTTTTGTGTTATGATACCTGTCTCTGCACAACGTGCCATATCCCTCATCCACATAGAGGGCACATCAGTGTGAACGATCACCACGTTTTATAGTCGAGACATCAGCCAGTCAACATCTAAAAGTCCGTTCTCGAATAGGAGAATACGTGGGGAAAAACCCGTATCTCCTGAAGCGGACGTCCTAGCGAGTTGATTGCAACATCTTTGGAAAGCTCACAAGGAGGCTGTTCCAGATCAGTTAATGAATACTGTGATTGGTTCTTTATTACGACAGAATTTGTAACTTCCCTTAGGACACGCGCTTAGCCCTGCCCTGCTCCTTCATTTACACCAGGTTACAGATAAGTTCAAAGTCACCGCTATAACGCCCACTACTTGAAAGCTGACGCAACGTACTTTGAATTATGGATTGTTAGGTAAAACAGCTGTAGCTAGCAAGCTTGTGCAGTTGAAGCATTGACTGAACCTTTGAACGTAAGTTCATAGCGAAACCTGTCTATACTGGAACCATTTAAGTAATTAACTACGCCCATCTCAGCTCTTCAATTCTTTATCTATTAACCGCAGTTCCCACGTATTCTTCTATTCGGGAACGGACTCTAGAACGACTTCTTTCTCTCCATTCTTCAAAGCTTTTGGATGACAAAGAACTACAGCACGATTGCTCAGATACTGCAGCAATACCATAAACTCTTCCTTAGTCTTGATACCGGCAAATCAAATGGGCAACTCTTTGGGCAAGTTGCTGCAACTCCTCTACCGACACGACCTTCCTTGTCGTCTCATTTTCTTTCAACTGGTAAAGCTCTTCTTTAAATCAAAGCGACGTGATTGGAAGCCTGTCGTGTATTGCCACCTGACGTGCCACCTCTTCTGTCTTTCGACACAGCAACTGCACTTGTGGATCTACACCACCACTGTCTGCATCCATCATCGAGTTATCGACATACAAACACATTCCGTCTTTAGATGCCCATATGATGTGCTTTGACAGCTCTGTGTCTTGCAGTTTCTTCTTCATGAACTCGTCTTGCTTCTCCAACATACCTTCCTCTTTTCTTAGTACATAAGCGTGTGTACCAACAAGGAAGATTCCAGGTGATCGTATCCCTTCATTCTCAAATATCATAAAATATGACGGCTCAGCTTCCATAATGTGAATGGCTGATATCCATTCTTCAACTCGTTCGTAGTTTGTAGCATCAGGTATGTCACCCATGTACACTACTTCGCCATCAATTTTACGATATACAGATGCCGTCTGACTAGCCAATGGTTGAGAAGCATCAAACACCACATAGTAGAAAGCAGCTCAAAAAAGGAAAAGCTGATTTGTGTAAAACACATGCTGACCAGCATAATCTAAAATGGTGACCATGATTGGCCTTCCGAAGAGATTCACTATTTCTCAGATAGTCGGTCATTCTTCCTTTGATGTCTTCGGGTATATCCTTTAACTCATCAGCCTTGCTCTCACTATTAAAAAACTTCCGCCAACCCTGAACCCTATGACTGACCACGTGACTATTTCCATTTAGATTTCTTGCCTCGGTTTGATTGTGTCTGATGTTGCTGTGTATCTGTAGATGTCGATGACTGCACGTCTCAGAAGAATTGTGAACTTAGTTGATAAGTTCTCTTTCTCTTCTTTCTGCTTGTCACCATCTGACGAGATTGTTGTGATGGTCGCTTATCAGATGTCTTCATCTTACTCGTTTTCTTCTTCTTTGTTCTTCTGCTTTGTACATTTCTTCTCTTCTTTGCTTCACTCTTTTCTAAACTATCAGTCTCAACGACTACTACTACAGTCTCTGAACTAACACCTGCTACTGATTCTACTTGTGCTTCAACATTGTCTCTTACACTACCTGAACTACAACACATCTCTGTTGATGATTCTCTTGTCTCTCTGTCTTCAGCAGTTACACCACCACTTTCATGTGCAATCTCATCATTTAACTCTAAAGATTCTGAAAGTTGTCGCTCATTACTGGCCTCTTCTAGCCTCATAGCAACAAGCTGCTCAAGTAGGTTGTGACCACCGTTCATTGACATATCATCTGACTGCTCATCTCTTTGCCCATCAGTGGGACTTGCTATTGCCATCAGCTTTGAACTGGACTTCACTGATGTCTTACTATTTCGTTTCCTTGTGCTCGTCTTTTTGTCTCTTGCCAATGTCAAAAACTTATCTTTTCTTCTGGTCTATTGAAAGCCTCTGCCATAACTGCTGTGACGCTCTTGTCGTACAGATCTCTGTAATGTTCACTGGTGACAGGAGCAGTCCAGTTACATGCTTCTTCATGATAATGCGACTCATTGGAATAACACCTCTTGTGCTCGGCTCATACTGGTCAAACTTCATGAGAGTGATCGACTTTGTCAAGCTTATCTTTCCAGCACCATCACGACCGACAAAATCAAAACGAAAAATACAGTCACTGCATTTTCTTCATTGCATACAGCATCGTAGATACGCATTGCTGCTTCTCCTTCAGATACAATCTCTTCAGGAAAAGAAGATGGAAATGAAGAAAGAAAGCACCATCATAAAGAGTATGTAGTTTGACATGTACAAAAGTACTAGGGTAAGGGTAGGAGTTAAAGTTAGAGTTTGGTAAGACTACATGTACATATAGTCTCAATACTCTAATGCTACACAACTGTCATCACTGCTTGCTGTCTTGTTTATCTGTGCATTTGCCTTCAAGATCACATTGCCTGTGTGTGTGAGTGTGTGTGTGTGTGTGTGTGTGTGTGTGTGTGTGTGTGTGTTCATGTGGTCGGACATGATGTCCGTTTCAAATTTAGGCAATCAAACAAATGCTCAATTTGGTCGAAAAATGTCCGATGTCCGACTGTTATTTCACTCTGTATCCGTCTTTCTGTTAATCCATTTGTCTATCTGTCTGTCTAAAACTCTCAATCCAAGTGTTTGTTGTCTGTATGTCCATATGCATGTTTAATTGTATGTGCATCTGTTTGTCTGTCTGTCCATTCATCTGCCTGTCTGTTTGTCTGTCAATGCATCTGTCTGTCTATCTGACTCTCAATCCATCTGTCTGTCTGTCTACCTGACTCTCAATCCATCCGTCTGTCTGTCTGTCTGTCTGTCTGTCCATCTGCCTGTCTGTTTGTCTGTCAATGCATCTGTCTGTCTATCTGACTCTCAATCCATCTGTCTGTCTGTCTGTCTGTCTCTCTTAATCCAAACATTTGTTGTCTGTATGTCCCAGGGTTCTGCCCCATGGTGGTCGGGCCCGACCAGCACTCAACAAACACCAACCACTACTCCACATGTTCCCGATCACCACTATATATTTACCAACGCGTGAAACACTAGGTATAGTAACGCTGTTTGGTATGTACGTATGACCGAAAGAACTTGCTAGGCCACAATGTAACACGTGATCACTGATTGAGGCAAATACGTGACTGCATGTTATTATCTCATGCTCTTCTAATTTGCTGTCTAATTGCATTCAAGCTGCAAAGGTATGGCACACGGAGGGTTTGCACTGCAGTGCTTCCTCTCTTAGCTTGTGTTTTGCTTGCTCCAATGGATGGCAGACATCTAGCCTTGCCATAGTCTACACGAGACAGGGCAACATAGTTCCAGGACTGCTAACAGAAATTGCAGCTTTCTTAGTTTACTCTTTCAGATCATGGACCATACAACAGTGCAATACGTTCTGTTTGGCACTTTCGTGTCTGTTTAGCAACAATGCTTGATTATCCGGGAGTTTGCTGTACTTTTCCCGGATATCTGAAATAGAAATAATCCACGCCCCTTGATGCAGTGGAGACTTGACCACCACTCTGAGAACCCTGGGAAGAACACTGATGTCCATATGCATGTATGTGCACCTGTCTGTCTGTCTGTCTCTGTCTGTTCATCCCTCTGTCTCTCTGTCTGTCTATCAGTCTGTCTGTCTGTCTGTCTGTCTGTCTGTCTGTCAATACATATATTTTCAAAGAACAACATTATTACATTCTAGTCTGGCCCAAACGGCCGACGCCATAATTTAACTACGTGCGAATGAACTGTCAACTGTAAAGATCTTAGAATGTCCCAGCCTTGTTAACTTTCTGCTAATGACGCTAGCATTACATCTTTGCAAAGCTACCGACATGCATCTACGCCAGAATGACTAAAACAAACAAGCAAGCCCGCAGGCCCTACGCTAAAACTGTCTGTCTGTCTGTCTTCTGTCTATCTGTTCATCCCTCTGCCTGTCTGTCTGTCTGTCTGTCTGTCCATCTGTCGGTGTCAACCCATCTGTCTGACTGTTTGTCTGTCAATCCATCCGTCTGTCTGCCTGTCTGTCTTCTGTCTGTCTGTTCATGCCTCTGTCTGTCTGTCTGTCTGTCTGTTGTCTGTCTGTCTTCTGTCTATCTGTTCATCCCTCTGTTTGTCTGTCTGTCTGTCTGTCTTCTGTCTATCAATCTGTCTGTTTCTCTGTCTGCCTGTCTGTCCATCTGTCCATTTGTCGGTGTCAATCCATCTGTCTGACCGTTTGTCTGTCAATCCAGCTGTCCGTCTGCCCGTATGTATGCAGAAATGTCTGTCTGTCCGTTTGCCTGTCTGTCTGTCGCTTAGTCTGTTAATGCATGTATGTGTGTCTGTCCATCCGTCTGTCTGTCTGTCTAACTCTCAATCCAAGTGTCTGTTGTCTGTACATTCCTATGTATGTATGTGCACCTGTCCGTCTGTCTGTTTATCTGTCAATGCATCAATCTGTCTATGTGCCTCTCTATCTGTCTGTCTATGTGCCTCTCTATCTGTCTGTAAATCTGACTCTCAATGCATCTGGCTCTGTCTGTATGTATACATGTCTGTCTCTCTGTCTGTCTAACTCTTAATCCAAGGGTTTGTTGTCTGTACAATATGCATGTATGTGCATGTCTGTCTGTCTGTCTTGTCTGCCTGTCTGTAACTCTCTCTGCTTGTTTTTGCCTCTTTATTCATACATCCATTCACATCAAGAAATTTGGAGTCTACATTCACATTGGCCTCAAGAGCTCTAGTAACCCTACAGCCTCAAGGCCACTATCAGTTTGACAAGGCAAGGACAACAGAAGAAAATGTACATCAATTAAGGAGTATCCTAGGGCCAAATTTAGCTCCATTGCCATGGTAACAACCGTCCTCTTGTCTGTCTCTGCGCCTGTCCTTGTGTGTGTCCACCATCCATACGAATGTGCCCGTACTTCAATTTTTCATCCGTCTTCGTGTTTCTCTCTATCTCTCTATCTCTATTTTCGTGTGTCAACCAACATTTCTTGCTGACATGTCAAAGTCACGTGACACCCATTGGCGAAAAAACCCCAACTCCCAATAAAACATCCTGTAGCACCCCACGACCTCCAACACCATACACGACATGTTTATTACACACATGAACGCTCGCATCTCACCGTTACGCCATACTTCAACGACAATCCCGCTAAATTGTCTCCAGGCTCGAGTTCGTGCTCTACGGTGCCGCGACGATCGGCTAAGAAAGAATATTGACCTCTCGTACTGCCGTACGACTTTCTAGACGTTCCGTTCACTTCGGCCTTTGAGACATCAGCTGATCGTAAACGAAGTGGCTACGGGTACGGGCCCGTACCCCCAACTAGCTCCGGTTACGGATACGGCACACTGGTCACATGAGGCGGCACGCTGGTCACATGACAGCTTTGCTTTTCTGACGCTTGCGCATTGTTTGCACGTGCCGGTGACTGTCTGCACGTGCAGACTTCAAAGTTACCCGCGTAAATCTCCCCCGCGCAAGTGTGTTCTGACCACCGCCAGTTTCTTTCGCGCCCAAATGTTTGCGAATTTCTCAAGCTCGACAATCAAAGGCAGGTTAGACAATCATTGACTGAAGCCGTACATATACATGGTGGGCGGTTCCGATAACGATTCACACTTGTAGGTCTATCAGAGAGCTGACCAGGCAGGAATGCGGTAGACTGAAGTTTCCTAGTGTGAGTCCAGAGCAGGGTCAGGTCATCACTGTCCCTAGAAGCACTCTTTTCAGCAACCCCCACACCAGTACTGTGATGCCCAGTGAGTCTGTGTGCAGAAGACTAGCCGGAAAGATCAATCAAGACTGTGACTGTAAAGATGAAATCCAGGCTGCTGGATTCTTGTTTGGTGTATTTGATCTTGATGGAATTAGAGAGTTCCTAGCAATACACGAAGCCAAATCCATCGCCTCACAGGTAAATATGATTGATGCAAGAAAGAACACATTGTTTGTCGTACCGACCCTTGCATACGTACAATTGACATGAACTTCACAGGAGCATGCACGCACATGTATCTGGTAAATAAAAGGGTTTACATTCAGTTGGTGCCAACAATACTGCTGACTTGGAATAAATACGGTAATTCACACCACTCCGTGCCCTCTGTCATTTATTGTAATACATCTTCAACATAGATACAGAACATACTTTAAAAACCAGCAACAGGTCTCAAAGCAAAATACCATATGCTATACAGACAATATATAAAGCAACCTCTAATCTTCAAATATAAAGTAGTCACCTCTTTCTCGCCTAACGAAGATATAGAATCGACAATAAATATATCATTCCTCTTGTCCTAATTCAACTTCTTCTAAGGAAGCCTCTAAAGAAGCACTCATTGATGATTGATTTCCGAACTGTGAATTAGTTCCTCATACTTTGCGACTCAATTCCCTCTTTGAACAGAATAACCAGCTTACCACAAAAAATTCCTTTCAGCATGAGTAAAGTATGGTCCTAGGAGGAAAGTTGAGGAGTCATATAAATGAAGCAAACTACTATCAGACAGATCATATGCAATCACACACATTCAAATCTTTCAATTAAATCAATCAATATTAAAATCATGTCACAGCTTTCTAGATTCCGAAAAACTAGTTTTATCAGTTTTGCTTCTCTACCATACTATTATGCAATTCAGAAATAGCGCAATAGAAAACTTTTCATAATTGATATTACTTCAGGACTAGGGTTGCATGCCAACACTTCATAAGCTGTCAGCTGAGCAAGCCACACATGGCCATCTAAGCAGTTCATTAGGCAACTATATGGTGCTAATTCTAACGCAATCGGTACTGCTCCAAACTGCAGTAAAGTTTTCAATTAATTATTCTTATACTTGGATGTACCAACAACTGACATTAATAGAACATCACTGTGCCACAACTGTCAACATTACCATGCGAACAGTAGCCTATTAGCAACATAATTCCATTGCGAAGATGTCTACCTAATTCTGCACTAGGGGTAACATGTTCTTTAATGTTTCTCCATTTAATTTTTTGTTAGATCACTCTTGAGAAAAACTGGTCTTCTACAAATTTAACCATTCCTGACTTCTTGGATGTGACACCACTCGACAACCAAAGTTTCCAGCTATTCAAAAACATGTTATGGAACCAACCAGCATCTGCCATAACAACGACATGTGGTAACTTAATCAGTCATCAAATTTCCATGTTGACTTGCAATCGTTGGCTAACAGAGGACATTCTGCAAAGCTTGTCTGATGTCTTAAATCAACGTTCAAGAGACTGTCTGTGCATAGTTCTCTCTGAATATAACAAAACACGATTGCATGAAGCTGTTTTAGCAGCTGCAGAAGGCAAGGAAAACGTACGTCTTGCATTCTTGATCTTAAACATTTCAGTAAATCAATTACTTCAGACCACCATGGCTTCCAACAAGTTGCTAACAGGAAATCACTGGGTGGTAGCTGTAATAGATGTCTGTACTGAAACTACCTACTACTGTGATCCCTTAGGTTTTCCTATTCCCATCAATCTGTCAGTTGAAACACAGCCAGTTTCTTTAGAACTGAAAAGAGTTCTTAGCAAGCAAATGAAAATGTTCTATCACACGATTGCAATGCATAAGCCGATGTTTGGCCCCAATGGTGAACACATCTGTTTTCGAAATTGTTTGAACTTTCCTGTTCAAGTGTTCATCGGCATGTGGAATAATAGCATTTACATTTGTTGCAATTTCTGCATTTACCCCAACAAATGTCTGGGAATGTATATGCTCACCCCACATGGCTCTGAATGATGTGAAGTCAAAATTAACTCTATTTTGGCAAGCGAGTAAATATTCACCTTACCTACGCAAGGTGCTAGCGTATTGGATATCCACTCAGACTATTGACGTGACAAACATCATTGATAAGTCTGCACTTGTACCCACGGCATCGTCTTTTCAAGCAAGCAGACTTAGACTTAGACTTAGCCTGAAGCAGAAAGACTGCAAAACTGAAGAAGACAGTTTTTGCCACAAAAATGCACCATGTGACGAAGGTACAGAGAATAGCAATGAAAGGAGTCCGTCTACTACTCACTTGGACATCTCTTCTGTAACAGCTCCACAGCTCACAACTGGACAAGAATTTTCCTCCTTTGAAGAGCTAAAGCACTGCATTTCTAGTTACGAAAGAGCAACATTTGTACAACTCTACATTAGGAGATCCAGGTCACTAGAATCTGCCAAGAAGCGAGCAACTAAAAAGAACTTCAATTCTGACTTAAGGTTTTTAGAATTACAGTATAACTGTATTCATGGTGGAAGGCACTTCCAGTCACGGGGTACAGGGAAACGCCCTAATCACTCGTAAGTCTCATTTGTTTGTCGTAATAGCTATTCAACACCTTCATATGTACAACTTCACTACATTGCAGAACCTTTCAAATGGAATGCGCATGTTTTGTGAGAATTGTAGCACCAACGGATGGACAAAAATTGACCATGAAAAGTATAAACCTCCAGCATAATCATGACATTAGCAAGGTAAGAATTATTGTCATCCTTGCATTCAGTAATTAAAAGGCATGGCATATTGCATTGCCCTTGGCTATAGTACTTTAGTGACAATAACAGCACCTTCTTGTTTTCATAGGAACTCTTCAAGCAACTACCACGACAGAGAAAGCTTTCCAATGATGCCAAGCAAGGAGCGCAAAAGTTGCTGTCATTACAAGCAAACAAGAAGATGGTTCAAGATAAACTGTCAAACAAAACAGGCCAAATGATTCTTTTAAAGGACCTGAGCAATCTATCTACGCTAATGAAAAGTGGCAGTACCCGTAACAACTTAGAAGTTACTGTCAAGGAACTGACAGAGCAATATGGTAGGTTATTATGTAGGTTTTAAATGCAGTAGAATGTGTTGTTAATGTGCATTTGGGGTGGTCACGTGTAGGTTCAAGTGTGCATGTAATGACAAATGACCAGAAAGAACTATTGGGAGTCCATTTTCAAGATGACCAAATGAAAAAAGCATTTGATGCTTACCCTGAGATATTATTTATTGATGCCACCTACAAGCTTCTTGAGCTGCGGTTCCCATTATACATTATCCTCATAGAAGATGGCAATGGGCAAAGTGAAATTGCATCAGCATTTTTGTTACTTGAAGAGACCGAAACATCACTATCAAAAATCATGTCTATTTTTAAAGAAAACAATCCATCCTGGACAGCTACCAGAGTTTTGATGGCAGACAAGGACATGACTGAACGTGACGTACTAGCATCAAATTTTCCAAATGCTGACCTTTTGATTTGCCTCTACCACACTCTCAGGTCGTTTCGACGAGAGATTTCTTGTGAAAAAATGGGCATCACATCAGGTCAGAGAACCTTGTATTTGGAACTTCTCCAGCAAATGGCATATGCCACAAATGAAGTAAAATATGCAGAATTGTATTCTCGTTTCAAAACCAACGCTCCTGCAGCTGTAATCGACTACTTCAACAAGCAGTGGCATCCCATTCGTAAGCAATGGACAATGGGTATGAAATACAGCACAGGCAACTTCTTGAACGCGACCAACAATAGACTTGAATCACTAAATGCCAAATTAAAATCTGTCATTCCCCGCTTTTCCTCCATGGAAACATTCACTGAGAAGTTCTTTGTTATTCTGAGAGTACTACGGTCAAAACGAGATCATAATGCAAGTCTTTCAGTTTTGAAAGTACCCACTGCATTTCATTCAACCTCTGATGAAGCAAGCAAGCATTATATGCGGTGCCTTACTCCCTATGCCTATAAGTTTGTGAAAAAGCAAATGGATATGATTGCAAAAGTTGCATTAAAATGTGCAGAAAATCAGCAGTATCATGTGTCCTCTAGTGAAGGCAATATTACAGTAACTGCAACCTCATGCCAGTGTCTAGGATGGCTCTCAATGAGGCTCTCATGCCTTCATATACTGTCCGCAAGGGCTGACATTGGCATGAGCTTATTCGACGAAGAATTATGTGACAAAAGGTGGACACTACACTACTTCAAGTCAATGCACAGAGTCTTTTCAAAGGATTTTGCCAGCAATCAGTCGACTGTATCTCTTGTTACTAGTTCATTGCGTAAAACACATAACTCAGCACAACCACTCTCTCAGGTTTGTATTACATGGCTAGAACTTCAACAACATTGCCTGCAGTATGCTCTGGTTCAGTTTCAGAAATTTAAACTTGTTTCAAGAGTCACAAATAAATTATCTACCCTAGCTTCAGAAGACTCTGGACTAACCTTAACCAAGCGATTAGAATTTTTGAAACAATTAGTTACAGTATGGGAAAATGGAGAAACAGTTGCATTAGTCAATGGTAAGACCTAGTGGCATTATGTATACAAACTGTGTGCATACACCAATAAATGTGAGCTAATACACATGCGCATGCTGATGCAACAAGTAGGTACACACATTGTACATATTTACTTTGTTAAAGACAAAATGGTGTCAGTTTTGTTTTGACAAAAAAAACATAAATGTGTGCAGACTCTACAAAAGAAAAGCAACAATATTCAAAAAATGAAACACACAAAAACAAAGCTCAACAAGGTAAACTCTTTTCCCACTGGCAATAGTAATACTTAAAGGAAACATGTTCTGACACTTACAGTTCCATCAGTAAAAATGAAACAAGAATCAGAAATGAATGCCTACATCCCGACACCAACTGCTGCAAAGGCAAACCGAAGACAACTAGGTATATTCTTCACCTTTTGCATACTGCCTGATATTACATACGACATTGAGTCCAGTGTTGTTTCTTTGTATAACAACAGAGAATGCATTGTTTGTAGTAGAGACAAGAGCAGAACGACTGCTTGAGAGTCAACAAGTAAGTTAAATATATACTCCACTGACATGGTATTATTGTGAATTGTGATCACTATAGTTCTTTCTTAGATCTGCTCAAATGACTGACATACAGATAGCAATTATTGAACTAACCTTCTACATAGTATGACGTAGTCACTACAAGTGTTTCTAGCCATTATGAGGAAAGTAGAGTCTTGATTATACAGTACCGTACCATACCATACCAAACCATACCATACCATACTATACCATACTGTATTGTACTGCAGTGTAATGTACTCTACTATACTACTGTATTCTCCCGTAACATAACGCCCTGGGCGTATAGAAAAGAAACGCTTTTTCCTGAGCGTATACTAGGGCATGGGCGTTATTTTGGTCCCAAGCATATACATGGTTGCAAAATGCTGTCGTTTGGCCAGTCATCATCTAAAACACTTGATGACAGAAATACCACAAATGCTTGCAAGTATCCATTTGCAAGATCAAAGGTACTGGTATCCATACAGCATCAGCATACACGCAGAAACTACACTACACACGCAAACCGGAGTGGTCGGCCTGAAGTCAGTCAAAAGCATCAGGATTGGTAATTGCAATGAAGACATGAGTCTAGCGGTAAGCACTTTTACTCAACACTGACACCAGCTCATCAAACACACAAAGACGGAGACAAATGTTCTGCGGACCCCATTTTGTTTTGTCTGCACACGCGTATCCTGGGCTATACTTGGGCATGGGCGTATAGTTGGGCATGAGCGTTTTTTCAGGCTGAAAGTTCTGACCTGTCGCACATGGGCATATATACGGGCATGGGCGTTATTTCAGCATGGACAAAAAGCAGCAGTATACTATACCATGTAATAATTATAGCAGGAGTCGTGGAAATCCATGTACATTGTTATTGATCCAAAGCCTTCAAGGCTTACCAATAAGCTAATTGACAGAACCACATGGGAGATCCAATTATCTAGTTGATAAGCCTGAGAGGTTGAGGTGTCAATAAAATACATGGACCCCATTACAACCATGCTTTAAAATATTTAGAATATATCATGTGACCTTTAGAGGTATGTGATTAGTGAATTTGGTACGGTGGCAGTTTTGAACCTACAAAGACATTTCTATTATGTCTAGAACACCCCATTTGACTAATCAGATTGTCTAAAGATCACGTGACGTAGTCTAAAGTATCCCTTACTTCACCACACCATATTGGATGTTATACCATGATCACGTGACGTGCGACCAGTCACAAGCACGTACTGAGGTGGTGTATATGGCGTATTGCACAGCAAGTATGCAATAACTTACTTCTGCTTATTATCTTAGTCTCATTTATACTTACATGCCACGTGACCATGTTATAAATAACTTATCATAAGACTAGCGGGCAATATGGCTTTACCGGCACTCAGAACGGGGTTATAAAGTCATATATAGCACGCCCATCGTACAATAAACTACACTTATACAATACAATAAATAAACAGATGGTACTCAGATATGAGATGCATTTCTTACCTCTTACAGTCTTCTAAAGGATAGAAGAGTTACACGACCTCTTCTGATTGTTTTTTGCCTTTCCTCCTCTTTCTAAAATGTTGAAATAAGGACTGATGCTTATTCTGGTTCTTCTACCTGAAAAAACAGAAGAGAAAGTCGTGTACATAACTTCTGTGCCATTTGCATGTAATAGCAGCCACTTTTCTACCTAGCTTGTTGTGCTATATACAACCATAGGGTACATGGCAACAGAGGAGACAGGGCCATTGTTGTGAGACTTGATGATACTTCCTTGATTACCCATCAAATAAACAAGATGATTGACCTTCTTATACAATTGGTAGACAGGAGGCAGAATCGTTGAAAAACTAGACTTTCCTCCATCCAAGGTATGATATCATACCTAATTTTAAAAAGACCCAGTCAGGATAGAACGTCCTCTAATGCCAACCTAACATGCATATGCTTAGCTCTGAACCTCCTTCTGTTAGGGTTAGGGTTACTTACGAGTTAGGTCACTGCTGGAGCCAGCACCAGAGTCAAAAACAACTATGTCCGGCCGCTTTCATTATCTATGTACCGATAAAAGACTTCTTTCTTGTGATGAAGATTTAGTTCATGAAGGCAACTGCTCCAACCGCAACTATTTCATCATGTTCCCTGACTGACTGACTGACAAAATCATTTATAGACACAAATTTCTAAATACAGAACACCAAAAGTCAAAAATATTATCCATGACAGTGGAATCACGGTCACAGCAAACTACAAGTTAAAACTAAGCGCAAATAGTACAGATCAATTCTAATGAAAAGTGCCTTGAATGGCACTGTGCACTGACTGACTGACTGATTAATTAACTGCCGTTCGTTAGTTGCAACACATATCTGTCTACACAGACAGACACATCGAAAACGTAAATCTGTTTAAGCCACTAAAGTAGCACTGGAGAAAGATGGATTAACTAAATGAATTGTCTCTGACTGTTTGTATCACATTATCTCTTCTTGTTAAATCACAGGATAATGACTTTGAGAAATCAAAGATCAAACAAGATCTCCAGAGTGAGTTTATAAAATGAAATCAGAGTGTACTCAGTATTTGGTGCATTGACAATTACATTTGTTCATGTCAGGTATCAAGATGCCGTCTACATATCGAAAGAGAGGAAGACCAAAAGGACACGAACTAACAGTGATAGGCCTGCCATCAAAAAAGAAGAAGTCGCTGAAAACTCTCCAGCCATTTACTAAGTTGCACACATCAGTAAAGGAGAAGGGTAGGTATTTATCTGGACTAACAAGCACATCCAGCTAGTTACTCTGTACATTGTACAGTAATGCTAGAATGGTTCGTGGACGCAGATTTGGCAGCAGATGTGCTGAAAAATTCACAACAACTGCTTAGTGAAAGAGATGTCGAGGCTAGGCCAGAGATGGTAACTGATGCTGTTCTGGATGAGAATGTAGACATTCATTTAATCAGGAAGTACTTTCAACACGATGCTTGGCTGCTTGTGACCCAAGTTGTACGGCAGAAGCAGGAAACTCAAGGATACATTTGCAAGTACTGTTCACATGATCTAGATGATGAGTCACAAGCAATTTTTTGTAACCACTGCCTTCAGTGGTTTCACATGAAGTGCGTGGGGCTGAAACAGAAGCCAAAGAAAAAGTACTGGTTTTGCAGACATTGCCACCATGCACGCGTAATGTAGCTAGTGCTCTACCACGCTAGCTAGCTATAGCCATATTTACGTATAGATAATTATCTAGACATACCTATTGCCGACTAAGATTATAGCTTGCTTAGCTGTGACAACTTCGTTGACTTACCGACCCAACGCTATGCGTATACGTACAGTGTCGACAAATCGCAAGTTGTGAGAGTGTCATGTGACCAGCGTGAAACGTCATGTGACCAGTGTGCCGTACCAGTAGGCAGAGCAAGTTGCATACGGGCCTGTACCCGTAGCCACTTCGGATCGTAAAATGGCGTAGCGCGCGTTAGTCATGTGTAGTTTTGCACGGCTTAGACGTCATCTATGTGACGCGGAACCGAGGCGAATGCCTGGCAACGAGACTGAATGTTGATAACATGAGACTAGGCAGACAATTGACATAAATATAGTTGTGTGTAAACATTTGCATTACGTTTGTATAAAAAAATATATTTGTCAATACAATAGTATCAAGTTAGAGTGTACTTTCATCCAGCCATTACTATGCAACATAAAATGATTTGATATTAATAGAAACCCTAAATCAATAATTAATTTGAGGTAATATACAATTATGATGGACACACATGCTTTACCAAGTCATGACCAAAAACTGCTACGTACTGCTGGAGATCTGTAGTCAATGTCACACATTGCTTGAATCACAGATCGCCGATTGGCTTTGCTGGCGAATTTTTTGGCCCACTTCTCTAATGCTCTTCGGCTCTGACAAAAGCAATCTTTGTTTTCACCTTCTATCAGCTTTAACATGTCCATAGAAAATAAATCAGATGACAGCTAGAAAACAAATCGCTGCCAACAAGTAGAAACATGATTAGCTACAGCCACTAGCCCCTTGTCAGTACATTGGCTGGTTGCTCTTGACACCAGCATCTGTTGCTCACTTGTTTCTGCTACAACAGAAAACCAAACTAGACCAAATACATAAAAGCCAGCTGCACAACATATTTCAATCCAATACATTCATTCTATTGTACATAATCTGCTTACTTACCAGAGGAAGAACCATAAAGTTGAGGAAGTGGGATGAGTGTAGATTCCATATACTGCTTTTTACAGCCAATTGTGTGATGACAACAGATGTTTATCAATGCTCTAACAGTTGCCTCATTTTCTTTACGTCGTCGCCACTCTTCAATCACATGAGTGAATTTCGTGCAATCTGGTTGATCTAGAATATCCTTCATAAGAGTGTTTATTACATCCATAAGTGTATAGCCATCACATTGAAACATCAGCCACCCTAGTTGCAGTGACATCTTAGCCACTTCCTCATATCCAGAAATAGATTGTATATCACTGTTTGTAACAATTCTATCTAAACCCTTATGGTGGCAACTCTGGCTCAAGTCAGAGGATTTAATGAAGGTTGTTGAACATCTTTTTTAACAGCAGCAGACCCTGAAGGGCGTTCTTCCCTTTCCTCGCATGCGACATCTCCACTATGAGAATCTTCACTGCCGCTGGAAAATCTATTGCGAACTTGAGGAGTTGACACTAGTTCTAATTCAAACACAAGCACAAATGGTTATAATGTGTACACTGCAGTGCACATGTGCATGTTGTATGTGTTTCTCTACCTGCAGAATTGCCACCAACACTCTCAAGGTCTGGTGAGCTTGAGCTATAAGTGACAGTTTCATGAGTCTGTTGTGATTGGCCAGCATGCACTGTTGTTGGCTGCTGCACATCACTTGCTTTGAACATGTCTGCATATCAGTTGCAACAATTTCTTAGCACAAAAGTAAGAACAACATAACATGAAAAGAAATTACCTGCAATACTGTTTTTTTACTAGCAGTTGAGACAGTGTTAGACGTTTGTTGAGAAGTACATGACAGAGAGAGAACACATCGAACATGATTATTGAACACAAAAATTGGATCAAATTCAGTCTCATCAACATCTCTTGCTTTCTCAAAAGCATAGTCTGTGCTAAAATCTGGTCTATTCTGCACAACTAAATTTTGAATACAATTATATGGAATGGTCCGACTCAAATCAGAATCTGTCCTTTCTTTCCATCTTTTTGTGCTTGAAGGAATTTCAACAGTCACTTTTAAATCTTCTCTATCTTCACAAGTTAGCGTTAGCTCTTAGTAAACCTTGCACTCTAATTCAGACCCGGTCACATCCATAAGTTTAAAATTAGGCTTAGGTTTACTATTTGTAAGAAACAGTTGAATACAAAATTGTTTTGGATTTGAGTTTTTCAATGTATGCAGTGATGCCCAAATTTTAATAAAAGACTTATTTGCCTTTATAATGCACATCAAACCTACAAAAATGGGAAGTTTCAATGTGAACAAAATCTTCCCAGAGTTATTGCCATGTCATTGGCAAGCAAGACTCGTTAACTGACGTCAGCTGACAAGAAGGTGTTATAAAGCTATCATCTGTTGATGCACCACTGTGATGTAGAACTTCAACTTTACTGCTGTCACCATCAATAAACAAATGATGTGACATCAAAATTTCAATAGGTTTTTCAAACTTCAGTTTATGAGGAGTAATCTCCAACATGCTTGTTACAAATTCTGCTCTATCCAGTCCAACTGAGTCAACAACATGGTAAACTGTAGCGTCAACAGTTGTGTCTGACAGTAGAGCACCCGAAAGAATAAATATAAACTGCTCATTCCTTGAACAGCTCAAAAAGCCACCTTGTTCTCCAATTACATGCTTGATAGATGATGCCTGACGCAGTTCAACATACTTACCGTCTTCAAGATTTAATTTAAGTGATTAGACGTCATTCAACTCAATCCTGAATTTATGGTAAATGACAAAAACAGGAAGTTGGTCATCGGAAAGCTAATGACAGAAGACAACACTTCAGTAACACAATGCATTACATGCATTGCATGCAAAACATTTTAGGCAGGCATGCACCCGTGCACAAGCTGCAGCACGCACGCATGCACACAAATAGACAAATGGATACGCCCATCAAAAAGCTCCAAAGATAGCACCCCCTGACTATTTCTAGGTAGCGGCCTTGGCACTACTAAGAATTTTAGGTCGGGCTGTCGACCCCTTGATGCGTGGCTAGAGCATGGAAGAGCACTGACTTTGGCACAACCGCGGGACTGGACCGCAAGTCCACACGTACCCGTATTTACTGCGTGATGTTCTGCCAAGCCAGCAGTCTAGTAACCTTGAACTTCCAGACCAGAGGGCGCGCTCTTTGGTCTGAAAGTTTGAGGCTAGCGGTCTAGTCCACCCCATTCAAAGACCAGGTACTCATTTATTCCTGGGATACTCCTGAGTCGAGAGAGGCAATTGTGTGTAAATTTCTTGCACAAGAAAATTACGTCTACAGTCGTCTGCAAACCTACAACCTCAATGTCTCGGATGTTTCCATTCTCTATATGCAACTCTCTAACCAACTGAGCTACAGACGCCACACACACACACACACACACACACACACACACACACACACACACACACACACACACACACACACACACACACACACACACACACACATACACACACACACATACACACACACACACACACACACACACACACACACTCACACACACACTCACACACACACACACACACACACACACACACACACACACCACACCACACACACACACACACACACACACACACACACACACACACACACACACACACACACACACACACACACACACACATACACACACACACACATATACACACACACACACACACACACACACACACACACTCACACACACACTCACACACACACACACACACACACACACACACACACACACACACACACATACACACACACACATACACACACACACACACACACACACACTCACACACACACTCACACACACACACACACACACACACACACACACACACACACACACACACACACACACACACACACACACACGACACTTACTTGGCAAGTTTTCACATCTACTCAGCTGCAGCACGCTTTAGAACGTACAATACACGCGTCCTATTGCTTCAGTTAAACTCTGACTGCAGCGGGCGCATCTTGGACTCTACTATACCACTATAGGATGGCGTAACTGGCGAGCCACGTCACATCGCCCCGCCCTATGGGCGGTAGCAATTTATCGCGATTTTACAATACACGCGTCTTATTACTCTATGCATCTTACACACTCCAGACAGCGCAGTTTGGACTCTACGCATTGCCCATATCAGACTCTTCCCTTAAATAACGTCATGATCCATTCGTGGAGAATAATGCTTCTTCTACAATGAAGACGCATCTTCCGTGACAGTCACATACAAATATATGTACGGACGGAAGTGCGCACGAACACGCGGCCTGGTGAGCCGGCTCACTCGGACTGCAACGGGCACATCTTGCACTCTACCAGTTGTAGGAAGCAGAGGATGGCGTACAGTGGCTGGCGAGCCAATTCACATCCGCATACTCGGTTACCAGAGGTTACTAATAAACAAACTCCGGTGCATCTCATTTCAGGCCCACTTGACCGTTCGTCTTGGACAGCCGAACTCGACCGGGCCGCCGCGTTTCGAAACGATCCGAGACCGGCGTCGTGTCGATCGGCGCGTTACAGACAGACAAACATCCATCCATACAGATAGATGGAAGGGTCGGTTGGCGTATTATAGTATAGTATAGTCACAGTTAACAAGTATTGCAGCAATTTGATTAGGTAATTGTATATATAACAGACCTAAATATTGTTTATAATTATAATTTGTTTAACTTTTTCACTATTTTGTGCAAAATTTTTTTTTGTTAGTAGTACGTGTATATAAGCATTGGTACCATTAAGGACATTGTGCATTTATGTCAGTTATGCATGTGTTTTAAATTTCTAAAAAGTGTATAGACAGCATGGAAAAATATAGCATGCATATGTTTACATTGACAAAGTCTGAAGCATTCTTAGACATATCTACAAGAAGACCGTGCAAGTCAAATGCGGTTGCAAATACATCATTTTCTTGGCTAAATATTCGTATAGTATTCAAATACTGTCATAGACTAAACAATATTTGCAATCTAAGAGCACATACCAAACGTACTGACAATGCTAAACAAAAACAAATTTCGTTCCACTTGCTGCAAATGCTTAAAGAATAAAGATGCCGAATGACGTAAGCAAACGTTTTAATTGAAAGCACAATTAAAATCATGTTCAGACACAAGAGCAGCTTTATACTAATAATAAGTAATGAGATAAAATGGAAATGCTTTGTCGTTATTGTAAATGATGTAGACACGGCTACCACCAGTGACGCCTGTAACGGTATCGTATCTCACTGTGTGATCGCTGAATGATGTTTTCTCTGGTGGCATTCGCAGAGATGAATCTCTGGGATGATCTTTAGAATCCCCAGTTAGCACTTTAGCCAGAAACATCTGCTTTTCGGAACGAAGGTATTTAGCCAGAAACATTGGCATTTTCGAACGATCTGTTTTGTAGCTGTAACGGTCAGAATAGCTCGCTTTCTCTGCAAAGTATGAGCCCACACCCCACATTCCAGAAGTGCAAAATCTCATGTCGAATCCTTCTTCACTTTTGTAGATTTCATCTGGGTTTGTCGAACTTGTTCCATGAAACAATTCTTTCTCATTCAAAACACCCTTGTTCTTTTCTTTCATGCGTTCCATATGTTGACAATACTTGCGCCACAACCAGACATTCTGAATTCTCTCAAGTTTGATAATTTGAACCTAAATGTTAACACAAGCAACATTAAACATGGACACACTTTGGTAACTTGCAGACAACTTGGAAATGTCGCTACCTGGGGCATGCTTTCACGCATTTTGTTTAGAATTTTTCTATATTCTTTTCCTACAGGATTAACCAACTTCAAAGTAGGCTGGTTGGAATCAACTGGAAGCTCCCATTCAGGAGGTAGCTTCAATTCAGAGGTCAGCTTAATTGAGGACAGCTGAAGTTGAACAATTTTTACCTACAAATCATTTAACACGCCAACTATTAAGTAAAATCGTTGTTAATTGTATACATAACATATACTTGCAAGTCCTGTCCAAATTTGTCTGCACGATGCTTGAACCCTTCAACTGTTGCAACGAAAGAACGGTCAAAATTTACCCTTACTCCGTACGCTTCGCCATACTGCTTGATGAACGTTTGAATGCTGGCTGATAAAGTGTCAGGAATATTTACCCTATTTGATCTTATTGCATCCTTAATCTGCCTGGTTAACTGCCTCACTGCATCTTCAACATTAGCTGATTGCCCACGAACATCTACATCAACTTCTGGAAAAGACATTGCCAATTTTGGAAAGCTACAACTCGTATTTATAAGATCGCTTTGTTTTCTAACTGATCGCTTTGTATTCGTTGAGTTATTCGTTTGTTCCATTTTCTTCAGATCAATCGTGTAAGTGTACTCGTTTGTCTCTATACTAACTCTTCTCTGACCATTGACGCGTGCCCTTTCTAGTGCCAAAGTGGATATTTTGTCATACGATTTGTAGCTACCGTCACTTTCCTCATAGAACCACGCGCAACTGTCAGTATTTGCAATTCGTTGAATTCGCCTCCTTTTCCATGTTGCAACATTCGTTTGTATCATGAAATCAAAATCTACCTCGTACGTGAACTTTTTAATTTGAATGACTGCTGTAGAGATATTAGCCTGAAATTTCTCTTCTAGTGCTTTAGCAGCTGCTTCATCATAATTGGCAAAACCGCCACTGTCATCTTGGTACAGCCAAAGAGATGAATTTTTTGGTGGCTGCATGTCTTGCAGTTTGCCAACGGCAAAAAAATCGGAACTAAATTCATTTTCAAATTCTTCGACCAGTTCAGGATCAGGAGGTAAAACAATCTCGATTTTACTCACACTAGAATCAGAGCGAGACTCGAGATATTGCCGACTTGCTTGTATCGTAATTTCTGCACATTCCTTGGTTGTCATTTGAGATGAAGCAGGCGTTAAAGCAGGTATAGCTACAGTTGTCGCTTTGCGTGCCGCTGCTTGAGACAATGAGCTGAAGACGGCAGCTCGAAACGACTCTCGCTCAGTAGAGCAAAAAGGGGATGCAGCAAAGCATTTAGGAATGACAGCAAACACGACCCATTTGCATTTTAACTGTCCAGCTTTTACTGCTACAGAACTACCTTCTGCTGCCTTTCCACATAATTTAACGTAATCTTTTAGCTGACTCTGGATAGAGAGACCTCCTGCAATTGATAAAGTCTTAGCCAAGCCTGTTGTTGTGTCGAGACTAGAGTTTGCTCCACAGATGATAGCATCTACATCAGCTTTTACTATATTCTTGATTCCAAGTTGTAGAACCTTTTCTTGACCATTGTTGGTAATTAAACGTTTGGAAATTAAACCTTTTCCGAACCATTTTATTTCAACACTGTTTGAGTTCTCCAACTTTCTAATTCTCGACCCGACTGAAAAACTATGCAGAGCAACTGCCTCAACAGAATCAAAATGCACCGTTTTTGTTAGAACCGTTCTCTGCAAATCCTCTGCTTTAGAAGAGAGCCACTGTTGAAAAATAGATATTGCACTACCACTACGAATCACTTTTAGAGAAGATCTTCTTTACCTTTCTGTTACTTTTAGTCACTTGTGTTTGCTGCCTAAAATAGCAAAATAGATCATATGCACTTCAGATATTGTATATAGAATATGCAGTGTTGTATATAATAAACGATACCGTGCATGACTTGTTTTAACATGTAGAGCTCCAGTGTCTGCTAGGAATAAAAAACATTGAGATATTAAATGCTGACGCACTGAATTGAGAGCAGCCGTAGGCCTAGCAACCGGGGGACTGGAGGCACGAGCCTTCTCGACTATTTTAGCAGTCAAGTGAAATTTTTACTCTATAGATGATAAACGTAGAAACTGATAACCCTGACATGACATACAGTATATTGCTTCGATAACACAATAGTGCTAATTAATGTTGGTTTCCTGTTTTTTACTGTGCATGCATGCAGCATTCATGTATACGATGAATTAAAATACATTTAGCCTTGTTTTACAGAGCCAAACCCCCTTAGAAAATTGAGTTCCCCTTAACCAAATTTATAGGTTTCTCGCCTATGGCAGCCGTAGGTAATGCCTCCATATGCTGCTGACCTGCGCAACTTAAATTTGCAAAATAAGTCGCAGTTGATGAATGGGTTGCGTGAGATGACGTTTGCAACTTCATTTTGATTCGATTGCCTCTAATCTCTACGCCTTTCATTTCATTCATCGCCACTATTGCCTGCTGCTCCATATAAAAGTTGACAAAGCCAAATTGCCTAGATTTTCCCAATTTGTCTTTCAAGACTTTAATTGATTTGATTTGATGTTCGTACGACTGGAATGCTTGCTCAAGGTCTATTCCGTCTGTTTCCTTACTAAGAGATCCGACCCAAATAGCTGCTGACCGTGATGGAGTCGGTTGATACAAATGCGTTAATGGAGTCGGTTGACGAGAATGCGGTAGTGGAGTTGGTTGACGAAAAGGTGTTGATGGAGTAAGTTTATGGAAAGATGCTGATGGAATCGTTGGTCGCAAAGAAGAAACCTCTTTCTTCTTCTGGAGATTGACTTTGATTATCTCACCCATAAATTCAGTACCATCATAATGTTTGGCAGCAAGTTGTGCATCAGCCATGTTACAGAAATTCACAAATGCAAAACAGACCGACTTCGACGGGTCTCTTTTGACGACAACATTGATAATACGACCGGCTTGAGAAAAGTAATCCAAAAGCGCAGCTTCTGTCACGCCTGGGTGTAAGCTACCTACCCACAAAGATCCGGGTGTTTCGGAATGACGTAAAGCGATGTCAGAAGCAGAGGAAAACTGAGATTTATCCCGACGTCTGTCACGGTTAGAGTAGTTTTCGCGACTCATGTCTCGGTGTCCTGTATACAAAGACACAAAACTTAAACACAGGCGCACACACACACACACACACACACACACACACACACACACACGCACGCACGCACGCACGCACGCACGCGCACACACACAGAAATATTTATTTATTGTATGTTATTTCTTGTGTTGTCCCTGCAAATTTAATTGTTGCGGTAAGAAATATATTATTATTATTATTATTATTATTGCAAGTCTTCCAAACATAACAGATGGTAGCGTGTAAAATGACTCCATAGAATTTTTAGCATACCGTATTTCTTCAATTAAACGCCGCGGTTAGCTAGGGTTTTAACTGCGGCTTTTATTCGAGGGCGGTGCTATTCGAGAGCGGTGTGTATTCGAGGGCGGTGTTTGTTTACTAAGCTCTTTCAGTCCGTACTTTAGTGAGAAGTGTGTACGTACGTGTACACGCTGTAGTATTGTCCCCTTTTCAAAAGAACACCACGCTATAGTGTTGTATGCATTGCCCCCTTTGAGACATCATGCAGTGAAACAGGTGAAACAGTACCCTGCAACTGGTAGTGTAGGGAAACGTTTGCCTCATGTATGCCTCTAGCGAGTCCTAGAGAGCTAGATATATTAGAATGCATTAAATGCAGCGTTTATTTGAGGGCGGGGCTTATATGTTATCTGTACTCTCAGCTGCGGCGTTTATTCGAGGGCGGCGTTTAATCGACAACGGCCTCTAAAAAAGAACTCTCACCAAATCAACAGTCTCTCAGATGAATGCTGTCACATCATGACACAATCCCAGCAACCGGACATTTACCATAACGGAGAACTAAAGCATTGAAATGTGCTGTGTGTGCGTGTTTAGTACCCATATGTTTCTCTTTTAGACTAAATCATTGCTGGTTAGCCAGGAAGACTGATACCTGTGCACTTTTCAAGGTGACGATTGTGAGACATATGGTAGCAAGTTGTGATTTATTGATTAAGCAAACTGTGACCCCAAACTTATCGTGATGTTTGTTTTCTATTGTTTGTCTAGTACACTTGTGTAACTTAGCTAATTAGGGTAGTGCTGGGTTCCTTTGCTTGGCGGCACACCTGTTTTGAACCGAAAATGAGTGCGATTTCTCAGTCGTTTAGTCTCTGCTTTGAAAAAGTTTGTCATGTAGATGAGTCGCTACACCTGCGCAATGGCACTCTTCTAATTAGTCGGCACCCCACTCAGCTCTGTTTTCATAGTTGCTGTTTTTTAAATTGGGGTTTCTGCGGTCATGGCAGAAAGTGCAGGTTCTTTATTTGAGCAGATATTGCTATACCTAGACGAACCTGAGGTAGACTTAGACAAACTTGAAACTCTTGATTGAGAAGATGATAGTGCACTAAAGACCGAACATCTAGAAGAACCAAATCAGGGTCAGGAGCAACAGGCAGTCGATTGTATCACTCAGAATTCAGCCTTCTACAGAGTTTTCTTGGAGCGTAAAATTCTTCCCACAGCCTTAGCGGCAAACATGGATAAGTTGAGAGAACCTTTGGAGGAACCTTTGCCGAATTCGTATGATGCATTTTATGAACAACGCTGTACATTTGCTGACTGAATTTGGGTTTTTGCAGAGTACTGCGCTTGGCCGCTTAACACAATTTAAAAAACCGCAACTATGAAAACAGTGCTGAGAAGAGTACCAGTGCCCCAGGCTCACCGCATGTGTAGCGTCTCCCTAGACTAGACGCACTGGGAATCCGACAGAAAACACTGTCAGATTTATAGGTGTTTTGTGGGGTTTTCTAGGGCGTGCCTACGTATAACCACAAGGCTTGAAACATCACACCTCTTGAACCACGCCTTCTGCCTTACATTTCGGTTGCAAGAAGCGCTGTCAGCATTTTGCAGTGTACATCGTGACCCTCTCCTTCTGTCAACTCATCTACAACAGAGAAACAGGCAGATGGAATTCTCTCAACTGAACTACGGCACGAGTTCGTAGTGCAGTCCACTATCCACTGTATCCCTTCAAAACCCTGAAACATCCCAGATCCCTTGCATAACCCTAGCAAACCCTTGAAGATTGCCAATTGCAAGTTACCGGTATATACAATTGTTGTCCAGTCGCAGCAGTAATAACTGATCTAGGACTTGGTAAAGATCGTTCCAGTGATGGCAGCAGAACAATCTAATGCAAGTTAGCAATTCGTCGATGTTGTATACAGATGCTAATCTCGAGAATGTTTCTCAAGAAATTTCTTACAGCTCTGACTTCATGAACAGCGCACAAATTAACTTGGGCTACAGCTTATTGGTCTTGCTACAAAATGTGAGAGAGAAATCGAACCGCACGGTGGGCACAAGCAAGGTGTTAGAATTCCGAGGCACTTTACTACATACTTGTAAATTGTAAACTATTCAGTAAAACTCATAGTTTTACAGCCTAGAGAGAGAGGCTGCAGTTTCCCTATTTCTTTCTCTTTCTCTAACCTTTTAGAACTGAAGACAAAAAAATTTGGAATGTTATGTTAGTCATGTCAATTTACCACCCTGGGTGCACTCGTGGTCCAAGATCACGCCTACCTAACGATGCTATTGTTTACTTTTATACTTAGCTGGCAATAGACTAGCAATTAGAATGATTTAGAGACTAAACAGCTCCCACCCGGAGACTGACAAGAATTGACCGGTATTGCAACATCAGTAGTAGGATCAAAGAGGATCGAAATGAACCAATCGGCATCAAGCTTGGAAATCGCACCTGAACGGGAGCCTTGCCTGTAGCCAATCACCATCACGCACTGTCCAAATAGCAAATACGCGGGCACTTGGACTCAACCGGCAGTTCAAGTTCAACGGTCGATCTGTTTTGGCGGTCGCCTAGCGTCGGCGGCTGCAAAAGGATTACGCATCCTATGTCTTCACCTGTAACAGCACAGTCCAGCGACAAGCACTGACGTGTCCCTAATCCAAGAGGTATACTTTGTCACGCCAACGCTCCAGTAGCTGCTGCATGGTCACCTACAATGGTCTTTCTTGCCTTATCTAGACTTCAACTACGAAATTACGCTGTTGTACGATCTTAGTTGAACGTGGTCTAGCTGTCAGAAACGGCTCGGTACCTTGATTGTTGCTAACAACTTTAGATGCTTCACATTTCCTGTTGGTATTGTACGTAGGTGAAAACATCGATGAAGAGGCCTACCCCACCTCAAAGATGTCGACAGTTTCTTCCTGTTACAAATATGCATGGGGCTGAGATTGAGGCTTTTGGAGAAGATTCGATAATACAAATACAGGTACCTCTTGTCTCTTCTTGTCTGCGTTACTGCAGCTACAACAACGGCTTTCTATTAAAAAACGATAAAATCTCCTGAGTGCTCAACCAAAGGACGCTTCAACTGGAAGAAACCGCAACTGCTGCTAGAGATTCATCACCTGGGCAAGAAAATCATCAGAAACCAAGTGAAAAAGCAGTCTAGCAAACAGCGCAGCCTTTGATCGCCACGAGGACACTATTTTTGTAGAAAATTTCTAATCACCTAACTAAGCCTGCAGTGTACCGTACTGTGGTCTACTAGCTGAATAGTAATAAATGAACGATTCAAGTAGATTTATACACTCGTGACACATGCTGCCTTGAAAACGTGCGCTATGTCAAAGGCAAGATTTAAATAATTATTTAATATCTATTTCATTAATAGACCACATGCTATAAATGGGTACACTCTGCCAATTTGATTTAAGGCGGGACTTGATTTGATCCAATTTTCTATCTATCCCATTTAATTAATTGGATTAAAGACATTTCCATACAAAATTATATCAATATGCTATTTTTACACCACCAGTGATAACGAAAACCCTTCAAAACCTTGAAAGGAGTTTTGTGGGGTTTTAGAAGGGGTTTTGAAAACCCTCCAGGGTAATTGTATCAGTAACCCTACAGGGTTTTAGAAGGGTTTTCTTGTGAAATCCCCAAAACCCCTCAAATAAACCCACTAGGGTTTTCTGTCGGACTCCCTGTGATGACAAGCTTTTCTAAAGGAGAGACTAAACGACTGAGAAATCGCGGTTCAAAACAGGTGTACCGCCAAGCAAAGGAACCCAGCACTACCCTAACTTAGTTTTACAAGTGTACTAGACAAATAATAGAAAAGAAACACATCACGATAAGTTTGGGGTCCCAGTTTGCTTTAATCAGTATATCACAACTTGCTACTATATGTCTCACAATCCTTACCTTTAAAAAGTGCACAGGTATCGGTCTTCCTTGCTAACCAGCAAAGATTTAGTCACATGTCCACACAAACATTTCAATGCTATATTTCTCCGTTATAGTAGAAGTTTGCAGTAAAAGATTGCTAGGAGCTGTGTCATGACGTGACAGCTTTCATCTGGGAAATTGTTGATTTTGGTAGCAGTTCTCCTCTAATCGAAGAAATGCTGTGTCTCTAACCTTTTTTACCAATAGCACGGTTTGACAGCCGTTGTTTTCAGTAGATGCTTGAGTTCTGTTGTTGCAAAGCAATGCATATCTTATGTCATTAAATATTATATATTGACGATTTATAAAGTCAACCCAACTGAAACATAATAATTAAGGCTACAGCCAACAAACTGTGTACTCATGCATGTTGAAATTTGCTGTCAACTTACCAAATTGAATATAGAATTATTAGTTGAAATCAACCTACTTGCAGCCACACACTAACAGCACATTGTACAATGCTGTTACATCTAAATGTACCTTTCTACTTCTAATTATGCCTTAGCTGTGTAGCTGCTTCTCAGCCTTTTGAATGCAAAAATGTCTATTGAGATGGTCGACCCCCAATTTTTCTTACTTGGAAAGAAAGTAATATATGGACTAATAAATATTATTATTTTTACTACGTCTAGAAGTACGTTAGGCAGTTGTGCATGTTCACACCGTATCTAGCTAGTTAATTAACGATATTGCAACATTAACGACGCGATTGTGCACTAGAGAGCTTCTGTTAGTAGTAGCTTCTCTAAGAAAATGATAGCTGTTTAGCAAGCTGAAGTTATGTCAGGCTGTAGGTGGACCTCGATCAGCCTTATCTGGTTCGGGTGACCGGTTGCGGCTGCCAAACCTGTACCCTGGACCACTTGTGGTTGCCATGCTTGGTTCCGTATTGCCGTAAGTGCATGGTCTCGAACCCTAGCCCTAACCCTGACTGTAGCCCCGGACAAGTCATGGTAAGAGCCAGTTGTCACGTAACTGTTCATCTTTGGCATCAAAAAAGTTGTTGAAGCTGTCCTAACGTTCATCTACGTTGCTGCATTAGTTGCGAGATTTACAAATACGCCGATACGCCGATGCCGTGTTTGTATATTGTCACGTGAGACAGTCATGTGCTAAGGTTAGATAACCTAATGCCGTTCTAACGATAGGCTTACGACATTAGAACGGCTTTAAATTTAGAATGGTGTTACACTAATTATAACTAGAACTGGTGTGGACAAGTGACATTAGTGTACTTAGCCTAAATAGTCATGAATCTGAACAAGCTACTACGCTGGGTGCAATTACAGTATCAAACTTACCTGATTAGTAGATAAATCAGCTTCGATGACAGTTGCAACTAGTTGACGCCAAACTTTCTGGTTGTCAATTCCCGTATAAGCACACGCCTCAATCGTGGCCTCGGACAACACACTCTCGCGCTGTCACTCTAGGTTAGCTATTGTCCTTAGAGGCTTTATACAGCTTACGAGTTTTGAAACTTTTACGATATCCATTATATAATTAATCTCATACCAAACACAATACATGATTCAGGTAAAACGATTACCAAGCACTAGTAATATGACCCTCAAAGTGCCTTATTCGCTCGTCGGTAAAAGAAACAAAATCGGTCGCAACGTCTATCAACTTCATGTTATCCAGTAACTCTTTGTACACATGTAACATGTAAGAGTAAACAGCTAGTTAGCCTCTTCTCCGTCGTAGTGGATCGTAGGTAGGTCAGTAGCCTCCTATGAGTTGAGAAGGCTCTACCTGAAGTTGCAGATGGTACGGATATTGTAAGGTAAAGACGCAGTAGGTTGTGAATTTGAGTTAGAACGGATCGGTATGCTGGCATAGCTGTGCATACCGCCTCAATACTTGTGGCACGCTGTAGACCCGGAAGCGTCTCTCTGATTACATCCTGCAAAACGGCGAGATGGCGGGGAAGTACATGATGTGTGCGCGTGGCCTAGCTGGTGATTGGATTGGCCAACATATTGCAGAAGTACATGGTTTCATTTAAGGATATCCAATTATTGTGAGATCTCAGACCCCCCCCAATTCAAATACTGAGAGGTCTGTCACCCCTCGAAACCACCATCTCCGTCGCCTCTGAGCTGTTTAGACAGTACAGACCTCACACATTTTTCCAGTCGGGATCTGCCACTGATTCTACCGGACCACATCAGACCGACAGCCGTACATCCGGGAGTAATTCGCACTGTTTGATACAGTGCCTTCGTAAATATCTAAATGTACTGTATGAGCGTTTCACCTTTCACTGTTCAGCGGCTCGTGCAAGTGCTGTTACAGCATAGATTCCAATGTTAATTAAGCGGGAGAACCACGTACTACATCAAGTTCCGTTTTTCGCGAAAGTAAGACTGCGAGAGAAAGTCTGGCTACGCGAGACTAAGTAAAATGAAACGTAGTTTTCATGGACAAGCCTTCGTACAAAATCTTCCACCGCAGCAAAGCGATTTTTACAACAGAAATTTGTTTCCCAATCTATTCTCTAGTCAGGACAAATCGCTAACAGGCAGATCGAACTCTTTATCCGCAATGACTCGATTACGCATGCTGAGTTATCAGTGACAACGTCGAATGACAGCGAGTTCGCGTTGGACTCGCGACGAAAACACATCTAACACGTATCGTTCTCGCTTAGTGCACACTTTCGAGTTCGCCGCCATTTCGACCTCCGTACAGTCGCATGTTGCTTACCCAGAACTGCCATAGAACAAGCCTTGATGCTACATATATATATATATATATATATATATATATATATATATATATATATATATATATATATATATATATATATATATATTTCAAACAACTCGTTTTTGGTCAACTGGAACAGGGCCATTGTCATCAAGGTGGTCCTAAATTACGTTATAAAGATTCTATCAAGGCTAATATAAAATCTTGTGGGATTGACTTCCTGCATTTTGAGAAACTATCCAGTGATAGAACAAACTGGAGATCTCTCTGCCATTCATCACTCCTACAGTTTGAAGAAAATCGTATTAGACATCTTCAAGCTCAACGTCAGAAACGGAAAGAACAAATTGTTGCTACCAACAAGTCATTTGTTTGTCAATCTTATGGAAAGGAATGCCGTTCAAAAGCAGGTGTTAAATCCCACCAGAGACACAGAGGACACTAAAGAGAGTCATCACTGTTATCAGTGGACATGCCATCATATATATATATATATATATATATATATATATAAAGTTAGAATAACTCCATAATCAAGATCTGCAAATGCTATCATCCTAAAATTACTCCTGTTATAGTCTAACTCAAAAATAATTCTAATTGGCTTTATAGCTTTTGGCAACTAGCAAACAATTGTCTGTGATGGCCTTTGTCATCTTCTGCCGTGCCTCCTTTTCTGTTTCTCTCTCTCGTGTATTGGAAACTTTTGAAAAAATGGTCTGCAAAGCACAAAATAGTTATCGAAACGAAGCAGTATCATAATATGATA